>NC_072788.1:17211727-17511727 GCF_022539595.1 Amphiprion ocellaris
CGGCTAAAAAAAACTCTGCATTGTATGTTAAGGAAACACAGCGTTGTAAATAAAGCATTGTGGTGCTGCAGAGATGATCCAATGTGCGAAATCTGGTTCTCCAGATGTAAGGTAGCATGCTTGTTCGGTACGGACTGCAGCAAAAATCTTCATTTTTATATTATTCATTTCACTAGAAAGGAAATGACAAAATTCCCATTCCCACTAAAACCATAACACATTTCACAATATATGTCAAAATAATTCCAATACCAGCACTGGACATCTCATTCAGTCTTCCTATACGTACAGCAAACATTAACAGCAACATATAAAAGGAACAAGAATAGTACTCAGAGAGACAGTACTCCACCAAGGCTGTTCAGTCGTTGTATCATTTCCAACGGATGAAATCTTTAAATATCTCATGGCAGAAATCACGGCAACACAGAATGTGGCCATTTAATATAAATGTACCCAAAAGCAAAATGATCTTGCGCTGGGCACAGGCGTGTGTTATGCATGTGTATGTTATGTACGGATGCCGAATCGTATGACCTAAATATGTAGCGAGCAGCAGGAATTGATGGGACTCGGAAACACCCCCACAATTTAATCAACTGTTCCTTGTATCATTTCTGACGGATAAGTCCTGATAAATCCGCAGTGGTCAATTTGTTGTAGGATTGCAATCATGTGATCGTCAGCAGGCAGCTGATCTAGTGTTCACTTGTAGTCATAGTTATAGTGACGCCATGCCGCTATCTCGCAATAATAGAGAAATCTTCAACAAATCCATGAATCCAGACTATAAGCCGCATCACTGCCAAAATCTAATCACTTGGTCCTTGTGTCATTTCTGACCTCGGAAAATTCATCCAAATCCATTTTTGAGTAATGTTGCTAACAGACAGACAGATAGAAAAACCAACGCCGATCGTCACATAACTCTGCCTCCTTTGCGGAGTAATTATGAGCCAGTTCTGTCTATGTTTTGTCGAATGGATTTACAGTAATGCCCAGAGACCAGCGTTATATTCCCCCCTTTAGAAGAAGGAACTGCTACTCCGACTCCTTCATTTTATCTGCTACCAGGTTGTTAAACCCTGATATGATTTTAAATGATTGTTATTTTCTCAGACTCAGTTTATTTACACTAGTTATTATTCCTATAAACTACAACAAATGTTTTTCTGCTGCATGTTGCTCCCTCATACTGACCCCTGTATATTGATCTGTTGCCTCTGACATGAAACTACCTTGCTTATAAGTCTTAAATTTCATGTTCATGGACTGAGTAAGCTGCAAATGAGTGGCCCTTCTTGGGATCAATAAAGTTGTCTGAATAAATGTATGGCTATGCAGGAAGTGCAATTATGTGTGTGTTACAGTACAAAGTTCTCTCTGCCCGTTTATTAATGTTAATGGCGGTCAGAGTGAATGATTTTTGCTCTGAATAGCTTTATTGAGAGAGTTGTGATACATTTTTAAGGGAACCCTGTGTGATGGCGGTTGTTTAAATTCTAGAAAAGTGAAACATTTCATGGTTCACACACAACTTCTACTTTCACTTTCATGCATTACTGTGGCAGTTTTACATTTGGGAGCGGAACAACTTATGGCTGGAGTCAAAGAAATGTTTCATTCTTTGTTATGTAAGGTAGATTTCCTCACTTTTCTTAACCACCTGAACCCCGAGCACTTCTAACAAGCACAGCCATTTCTAGAAGTAGAGGAAAATTCAAAAATGTCTTAAAGTTAGAATGTCATAAACCATGATATGACATTTGATATCACTGTTATTACTATTAGATTTAGTCAAGTTTGGAATGGGATGTCACAGATGAGTAGTTTGAGGGCCGTCGGAAAGTTTATAATCTGTGGATTCTTTAGATTTTTACAGTTTTTGACTCTAATAAATGGTGTGATTTTTTGCATGTTTTTAAAAGACGCCTTGCCTTTCAAACCCACTGGCAGAATTATTGCATTTCACCACATCACAGTCTCTTGTGAAGCATGTTAGAGATATATAATATTTTACATTAAAAAAGACAAAATATTACAGTAATGAGACACATAACGACAAAAGCGAGAAACAAAATGACAAAAATGAGAGAAATTACACAAAACAATAAAAAAGAGGCAAAAAATTAGAGAAAAATGTTATAAAGCGACAAAAAAACAGGCAAACGCTACAAATGTGACAAAAAATTACAAAAGTGAGAACCAAAACGACAAAAACGATACACAAAACAATGAATAAAGGAAAACATAAAAATGACAAAAATGAGACAAAAATCACAAGCAAGACAAAAAGGAAACACAAAATGAAAAAACCTGAAACAAATGATAGAAATCAGACAGAAAAAGACAAAAAAAAACAACAAAAACAAGACCGAATTTTACAAAAATGAGACACAAAATGACAAAAGAACAATCTGTAATATAGTATTTTACTTTATGATCAAAACAACTTGTCATGGTCTAGAAATAATTTTAAATTTATAGTTTTCCAAATTTACAATTTACAGTGAATGTCTTCTCTGCAATATTTACATTTTACAAAGTCATCCTGCGGGCCGGATTGGACTCTCTTGAGGGTCGGTTTTCCTGCGGGCTGTATGTTTGACACCCCTGATTTAGAATCACCAATTAACCTCAGCATGTTTTTGGACCTTCCCCGGTTCGTGTCCTGGCCTTCCCAGGATCTTTCTGCATGGAGTTTCCATGATCTCTCTGTGCATGCGTGGGTTTTCTTCGAGTACTCCAGCTTCCTCCCACAGTCCAAAAACATACGCTTTCAAACACACTCAGACAAACAGTCACACTGGCATTCACACCTATGGACAATTTAGAGTTATCAATTAACCTCAGAAAGATCCCAGGAAGGCGGGGATGCGAACCGGTGATCTTGTCGCTAACCACCGACTCACTGTGCAGCCAAACATCACAGAGTGAAATCACAATTCCTAACAGAGGCCTGTTTTAAGAAAATTGCAAGTGATTGAAATTCAGAAGCAACTGTTGTTGCTGATACCAAAACCTCAGTTATTATTAAGCTCAGCCTCTTGCAAATATTCATCAACACGCTTTCATAAGCAGAGCAGCCGGTTACTGAATGCAACGGAGTTCCATTCATTTAAAGCATTGTACATGCCCACCAAAGTCAATTTCATTCCACGTTTCAACCCTGAATGAAGTGCACAGCAGTGTTGAAAGAAAAGCCTCTCATAGTACAGACTCCACCTACAGCCAGTTGAGTCAATCTACATGAATGAACTTCAGAGTTAAAGGATAAAGGCTGCGATAATTAAGCAAAAAGAAATAACCAACATCTTTCATGCGTGACGAGATACAGACATGCAAGATCGTTGAAGTAAACTCAAGCAGAGACGTTTTGGCTCTGCTATCTGTGGCCACGTGCCTGTCTGGTGATTCAGCTCGCTGTGATGAAGCATGAGCTGGAATGATTATGCAGAAGGCCTGGGAGTTAATACTGTGACTCACTTACACTGCTCTCCATCCTCCTCCTCGACTAAACCCTCCCTCCACTCTTCATCCTCACCCACGCCATGTGAGAATTGGCACCTCGGCTGAAATCACGGTTTACCAGAATTTAATAATGATCTGTTCAGTGACATGATGAATCATTTCACGCGTGAAATCAGGCACGATTTCCTATATACGGTGTTTTGCAGCGTGAGTAGATTCTTTGTCTAGTGGCATTCATATTTTGGCTTTGACTTGTAATTTATGTGTGATCCCGCCTCCCTTCTCTCACACACTCCGTCTCTCACACACATCCGCTGGCACACACTGACACACATATGCCAAGCTGATGAAACCCAATTCTCCCCGGTCCCTCATCACTTGACTCAGTTTCCATCCAGAACGTTCACTTAAAAGGATGGAGAAGGATCGTGGGAGATGGAAAGGGAGGGCTAGGGGCACGGAAATCCAGCCCAGAGGCCGAGGGCTGCGTCCTCATTCAGTCAGTGCACAGCAGCAGCGGGGGGATCAGGCACCATGATCCCTTTTTACCATTTTTATCCCCATGTTTCCTGCTTTTTCTGTCTTTCATCACTCATTCGTATGCTCGTTTTTTAAAAAATGGAATGGAGAAAACGGTGGAGTGATGCCAGAGATGCATGGAGGATGAGGGTCTCTCTAACCACACTATATTACTGTTGGCTTGGCATGGTCTCATACGGCTTCATTCAGTGGAAGCTAAATGTCCAGGCTCTAACCATATGGAGCTATTGGTCAGACATTAACCGCTGGATTTCATGCTTGTGGTTGAGTCTCAAATACCATCTGATTTATTTACTGGCCTTCCCTGCAATAATTGGTTATCACCCCTTTGCTCAGTCTCACATCGCTAATCTGGGCTTCTATGTAAAACCTTACCTAATTAGGTCCCATCGTAGTGCTGCCTATCTTGGATCTAATACCCAAACAGAGGCGATAGTGAGACACATGCTGTGTTATAATCATCTCAGGAGAAATGTGTGTTTTTTGACACAGTGGAGCTGTTATCTGCAGGGTCAAATTATATACATTACTGCAGTTTCCACCGCGACTGCTTGTTAGTTGGTGGTCCATCGTTGTTGCTGCCAGTTTTCTCTCTCAGTGTTTTTCAACTACAGTTTGGATTGGGTCTCCATCCATCCATCTATCAATTATCTATATACCGCTTAATCCTCATTAGGGTCGTGGGGGGGCTGGAGTCTATCCCAGCTGACTTAGACCTTCTTTACACGATAACGTTCCACCTGAAAACACAAATACAAAAGTAATTCTTTTGCCTTGTTGGGTTTACACGACAACGGAATGAAAAAGTCAGCATTTACATTGGAACTCTGGAAGGACTGAAAACATGCCAGGCTGGTAGTCGGCAACGTAACTTTGTAGAGGCACATCCCATGTGACCACTACCCATTCCTCCACAGACCAGAAGAAGCTCCCGATGTAGAGGTAGACTGATTCTCTCTCTCTGAAGTCACGTAGCATAAGGAAATGCTGGTGTGGTTCAAATTAGGGAGCGCCATCGTCTATAGTCAGCAGCAGCTCTAGTAGCCGCTGCTGTTCCAGTTCCTGTGATCTCTTTGATGTCGTCAGGCCAACT
This sequence comes from Amphiprion ocellaris, assembly GCF_022539595.1. Classification (NCBI taxonomy): domain Eukaryota; kingdom Metazoa; phylum Chordata; class Actinopteri; family Pomacentridae; genus Amphiprion; species Amphiprion ocellaris. The sequence continues at coordinate 17,216,832 of NC_072788.1, forward strand.
CGCTGCAGGTCTACCTCGCTTTCTCTTTCCGTTAACCATCCCTTGAATGATTGTTTTCTCAAGACAGTGATGTCTGGCAACATGACCAAAGTAGCTGAGTTTCCTTGTGATGATGTTAGCCCGCAGTGTTATTTCGACTGTTAGCTCCATGAGTACAGATGCATTTGTTCTCTTGTCTGTCCATGGTATCCTCAGGATCCTGCAGTAGAACCACGTTTCAAAAGAATCCAATCTCACTTTATCTGCTGACTTCATAGTCCAGGATTCGGAGCCATATGATGCCACTGCAAAGGCCGCTGATCTCAGTAGTCTGACCTTGAGGGAGGGACTGCTTATCTGACGTGTATGTTGAATGCGTCTTCGCTGATTGCAGTAATGGCGCAACAAATGCACATTTTGCTGAAGATAATCACTCTCACATTCATACCTATGGACAGTTTAGAGTTACCAGTTAACCTCAGCATGTTTTTGGACTGTGGGAGGAAGCCAGAGTACCTGGAGAAAACCCACGCATGCACAGGGAGAACATGCAAACTCCATGCAGAAAGATCCCAGGAAGGCAGGGACATGAACTGGAGATCTTCTAGCTGCAAGGTAATGGTGCTAACCGTCGAGGAGATTGTCTTTCTTTGAATATTCATTCATGCATACATTATCAGGTGTTGGTGGATTGGTCATTAGTCAGTTTTGAATTGGGTCCAAAAAGGTTGACCTCTTAAGACCTCTAATGTGTAGTAGTTAAATCAAATGCTAATACTTTTAATAATTTGCTAACTTCTGATCATAAATCAGCAAATCCATTATTTCTTGCATTATATTAGCATATCCATTGCTAGTGTCTTTGTGGGGAAAACCTGCTACAAAGCACGAGGAGGCTAATTTGTATTTTAGCTCATATGCTACTGATGATCATGAGATTTCTGCAACAACCAGACTGCTTTCCCTTCCAGGTATGAATTCATTTATTTATCTGCTGTTGCCGTAGGTGATAAAGCAATAGCAATATGTAGCAGTGACTGTTTATCATTAACAATAAGAAAATTATTTAATAGGATTTGATATAATTTTTGATAATTTCACCTAAATGCATTAAAAACTATAATCAACATACAAAGTTTGATTAATAATAAATCTTTTTTTTTTTAAAAAGCAGGCACCCCTTTTGGTTCATTAACAGCCTATCATAACCCCTGACAGCTAAGCTCCTTTACCCTCCCTTGCTCTCCACATAAAATTCTTATTTTTTTATGCATTCAAATTTATTTTTGTTCATTTGTAACTGTTTAATATTACTGCCCGTGTTCCTTGATAAATAGGTTAGAATGGTTAAATTCTAATTAAACCTTTTTCTCCTGGTGTTTTATAAAACATGTAATTAAAAAGCATCAAAATTTCTTAAGATCCACTGAAATATAACATTGTATTGTGACAGATTTTTTTCTTCAGCTGTATCGCCCTAATCTGTTGTAATTTTTATAACCAAGAAAGACAATAATAAAAAGAGATTTAAGATTGTTATTGCAATGTGTGATAAGATGTATCAGAGGTGTCTAATAAAACTGAGCTGAATTTATTGAAAATTGAAAGCTTCTGGATGTCGAGTCTACTCTGAGTCAATATCCAGTTTAATAGACACTTTGTTGAAACCACTTCCATCCAGTCCAACAGAAGTACAATAAATCCTGCTTTTATGAAGGTTCGTGTTTAGTTTCACTGAAACTGGTTTTGACAGGAACTAATATTCAAGGCTACAGTTTGTGGAGCTCATGTTTTGATTTAAATAATACGTAGAAGTGCTTCTAATGTTTGTACAGCCCCATTTTTATCAGTCAGGGTGGACTAAATGTTAGTTATGACAGCAGACAAAAGTTTCACTATCGTTGAAAAGTTGGGGTCACCCAGACAATTTCATGTTTTCCATGAAAACTCACTTTTATTCATGTGCTAATATACTTTCACAAGGGTTTTCTAATCATCAATTAGCCTTTCAACACCATTAGCTAACACAATGTAGCATTAGAACACAGGAGTGATGGTTGCTGGAAATGTTCCTCTGTACCTCTATGGAGATATTCCATTAAAAATCATCAGTTTCCAGCTAGAATAGTCATTTACCACATTAACAATGTCTAGACTGGACTTCTGATTCATTTAATGTTATCTTCATTGAAAAAAGCTGCTTTTATTTCAAAAATAAGGACATTTCTAAGTCACCCCAAACTTTTGAACAGTAGTGTATATGCTGCAGGATTTGCTGGACGTATTTCTAGCCAAAAACTGCACTAAAGCAGTTAATAAGTAAAAATTTTTTACACCCCAGCATTATTGCAGGGGATCGTAAGCGAGACTCTGCTGCAGTATTATTGACTGGTTCCTCCTACGACATGGATTAGTCCATAGATTTGCTCCTTAGTCCAGTTTTTATTGTGGGAATGTCAGTTCCTCGTCTCGCGCTGCTCTAAAATCCCACTTCCCCTTCTCACCTATCTTGTATTTCTTCGACTCATAAATCATCTTACAATACAATCACTTCCTCCCACAAGCAGGAGTTAAACTGAATCTCGGGGCCACTGAAAGCAGTTCTTTTAATAATATCGGCGGTTGCCAAACCTGCTGGCCATCCCACTCACGCAGTGCAACTCTAATGAAAGTTTTCTGGCCACAGCTGTGCAGATCTGTATAACAGCTGTCACTCACACGGCTTTTACGTAGGTGGGAGACGACATTTCACGATGATTTTAAAAAAAGAAAGACTATTCATGTATTCTATTATGCTTGCTCTTAAAAAGAAGGGGGAAAGCGCCTGTCAATTTGGCTTTGTCAATAAAAAAAAGATGCTCTTAAACTATGTCACCCACTTAAAATGTAAAAGCTCGTAATTGCATTTTTTTAGCTGCTTTTGTGTGAAAAATTGGATAAAAATGTAGTTTTCACTGACAAAAAAGATTTACCAGGATATGTTTCATCTCTCTCTTCAGGCTGAAACTTCAGAAGTTAAAGATTTGAAAAGGAGAAACAATTCAAAAGCATGAAATGTGGCATGAACCCAACTTATTTGTCACTCTCCCATCTGTTTACCTGGCTGCCATATTTCTTGTTTCTCATTCTTCTCTCAGTGTGTGTTTTTCCCACTTATTGGCAGTGGGCCACCATCTCTATTCACTGCTCTCTACAGAAATGTATCAGCATACTACTTGCTGCCTCAGGAATGATAGAGACAATCAAAAAAGATCCAAAATCAAATATGAAACATATCTAAGACCTCAGTTACTGTGTATTCATATAACCCATTCATTCTGTAAAGAGGAGCTGTCATTACCTCCACCATGACGGTTGTATTTTCACTCCTGTCACTTAATCTGTTAAAAGAAATATGCCTCTAAAAACCATACTTCTGTGAAATTTGATAGCAAATGGGCATGTTTTTAGAGATGTTTAAGAACTTTTAAGAATCCTAATGCTGTTTTGTCTAGTAACACCTACACTTCCTACATTTCTTACCCTCAAGCAGGCTGAGCTCTCCCCAGTGTTCTTTCACCCATGTGGCCAGAATGACTAAGAAACAGCTATTTTCCACTGCAGTCTGTAATGCGCTCATTGACTGAAAAAAACCCCATCAGACATGCTCTCCTTTCCGTTAAAATGGGAGCATCTGAGCATGTCGGCTTAACGCCTGAATGAGCGCCATGTTAACTTTTCTGTAAAAGTTGCAATGGCAGTCTAACCAGGCAGGGCCAAGTAACATTTCTGTTCAAATGCAGAGCAAGTCTGAATGCATGGAGTCGCTCGCATGCACGGTTTGCAGACTTTCCAGCAGTCCTTGAACTACTCATCTGTAGTGTGTGGTTCTGTCAGGAAACTTTACCAGATCTAAGCTTATATTTCCTTAAAATCCACATGTTGTAATTTCAAAAATACCCCAAAATAAATCATTTGCACTAACCAAATTCTGTGAAAGGCAAAAAATGCGGGATTCCTCAGTGCAGCTGAGAAGCCATTTGTGATTCAGCTCTGACCAACTGTCGCATGACAAAAATTCACAGATTTTTCACGTAATCTGAGCTGAAGTGAAGGCCATGTTCACAGAGACTAGATTGGGGAGAGTATGGAAACACATTAAATATGAAAGTTGTAAATACTTATAGCACGTGGAGCCATCAATTGTTATTATTACTCCACCAAGTAACGCGGTGGAGTTATGTGACGATTGGTGTACGTTTTGTCTGTTTATCTGTGTGTAGCATTACTCAAAAACCGGCTAACAGATTTGGATGAAATTTTCAGGCAAAGTCAGAAATGACACGAGGACCAAGTGATGAGATTTTGGCAGTGATGCAGCTTAGTCTGAATCCACAGATTTGTTAAAGATTTCTGTATCATTGCGAGATAGCGGCACAGCGTCACTGTAACTATGACTACAAGTGAACACTACGTCAGCTAGCTGCTGCAAAAAATTGCAAAAACTTGAAATAAACATCCACATTTTCCAAGAGCCCACAGGTATTACTAATACTGGAAATCCATCCATCCATCATCTATACACCGCTTAATCCTCTCCATCCATCCATCATCTATACACCGCTTAATCCTCATTAGGACGTAGGGGGCTGGAGTCTGTCCCAGCTGACTTAGGGTGAAAGCAGGGGACACCTGGACAGATCACCAGTCTATCACAGGCCTACATATAGAGAAACAATCTCACACCTGCGGACAATTTAGAGTCATCAGTTAACCTCAGCATGTTTTTGGACTGTGGGAGGAAGCTGGAATACCCGGCAAAAAGCCACACTTGCACAGGGAGAACATGGAAACTCCATGCAGAAAGATCCCGGGAAGGCCGGGACACGAACCGGGGATAGTCCAAAAATATGCTGAGGTTCACTGGTAACTCTAAATTGTACATTCATCCATAGATAATTTTAGTAAAATGAATAACCCAAGAAATTGACCTCTTTTCTTGTATGATTTTTGGCATTATAACATACCACACAGTTTCCTCTACTTCTTGTCATTGCTGTGCCGTCTTTCTAGAGGTGCAGCACTTTGTATTGTTGTAAAAAATGAGTCATTTCCTTTTCACGTTGCCCTGTATTTTCACATTAAAACACTGAAAACTTTACTGCAATAAAGACAGATTAAAATCACAGTGCCGACTCTCGCGGATAATAAAACACCAACAAAGCTCAAGTTTAGTTTGTTTGGTTCCAGCTGTTTGGAGGAGTCTTTCCTCTGAGTTTATTACATTCCAGCAGCATCAAACGCTAGCAACATCCATATGAGCATCTCCAAAGATGGTTGTGGGGTTAGTTATATATAATCCCAGACATGGAGACAGGATTCTAACAGCAAGTCACACTGTATACTTTTCACATGTGAGCTCATATTGAGTCACAATCTAGGATTTTGTGTGTTTTACAAATATCATGTTGTTGTCTCTTCATCTCCTTCGTAGGTACGTCTGAGCAACAGTGTTGATGAAGCCAGCGATGTTACATATCCCATGTCTTAAAACGGCTAAAGCACAGTGCTACCCAAATGATACACTGCAGGCAAAGTTTCTCAGATTAGAGAAATGAATGTACTCCGAGCAACTGGTCCCCCAAGTGCAAACAGTGCGTTTACACCATTAGAATTGACTTGCAGAGTGTATCCTGTCAGGTTTATGCTTAGTTAAAATGCAAAACAGTCTGTAGGCCCCAGGATATAAACACTTTCATTCAACTGAAAATGCTTACATTCTAACAAAATTGTTTTGGTGCCTGTAGAAATGTCCACATTGATTGGGTTATAAGGCAGAAAGGAAGGGAAGAGAAGGATAAAGAAGAAGTTATTTTTGTCTCATATATTAGAACATTCATTTTAAGAAAAAGTATGACTGCCAGGCATCCTGACTGCATGGTCTAAAGACTGATTGTCCCACAGGCAATATCAGCTGAAGGGAGAACAATTTAATTTTACGTCTTTAACTTTATTATGGTTTAAGTCTGTTCTCTGAGCCTTCCTGAAGAGGACTGTGGTAGCAGCGGGTTTTCAAATAAGTTTTGCGAATGTTTGTAATGTGCAAACAAGAAGATGAATTGTTTGGGGCTGCAGCTATCGATTATTTTAGTAATCGAGGATTCTATCGATTATTCGAGTTAATCGAGTAATTGGATTCTGCACTTGGCATGCACATTATAGCATCAAAATCAGAAGTGAGCGCGCTGTACAACAGAAATAACCATCCTGGCAGAACACGGGCGAATATCTGCAGTGTATTGTACATATATAGTATAGTACAGTGGTATTGTACATGTATATTATAGTACAGGTGTATTGTACATATATATTACAGTACAGGTGTATTGTACATATATATTATAGTACAGGGGTATTGTACATACATCGTATAGTATAGTGGTATAGTACATATATAGTATAGTACATTTGTATTGTACATGTCCTTATTGTTCTTCATTAAAACAACCTATTTACGTTCGGTTCATTTTGTGCAGAAAACGAGTCCAATGATGCGTTAAACGCTCCTGTTTGTGTGACGAGTTTGAAGCAGAAAGTGTGAGTTAACAAAGAAAGTTGCAAACCATCTTCATACCTGTTAACTCTGACTGAGGTTTTAGTTTTTGTCAAGCCTACTTGCGCAAAGAAAGTCGGACTATGTTAAACTGCCTTCGTAGTTCAGTCCTCTGATCTGCTAAACCAACGCTGTAAACACTAGAAAAGCTGCACCAGTTAAAATAGAAGCATCCCGTCAATAATTTATTGAGTATAGGTCCAGGTCCGCATACGATGAAGTCTGGGTCGGGACTCGAAGCCTTGATTCAGAGAAATTTGCCTCGAGGAATTTTAGCAATCGAATTACTCGAGGAATTGTGTCAGCACTAGAATTATAATTCGCTGCAGTGTCCACATGCGGGCTAGCTTAAACTGACCCTTTGTTTACATCACACCCATGTTGGTCAACAACTCTTCTTTTGGGTTTACTTATTGGTTTGAGTAGCTTCCAAGCTGTGTCCTCTCTCATTTAGTGCTCAAGTACCTCCATCTGGCGTGGATGCTATTAAGAAGACAAACCTTGAGTCACACTAGGAAGGCCGGTCCCAAAGCTGTGTAAAAACAGCTTTCATTTAAGGATGTTGGCAGCCTTAGAGTTTCTTTGCAGACTCCTCTGCCATAGAAAATGCAGTTTTCCTATCTTCTCTTCTGCTGTTGATCTCATTTCCTCATGTGTTCGACTGCCTCTTGACCTTAACTTGATACGACTGAGCTGCAACATCATAAATACTTTGCCATGATTAAACCAGTGCATCAGGGCTTGATTTTCCTCCAAGGCTTGCATGTGAAATTTCCTCTCAACACTCATTATTGACAACCTGAATCAACTCTATTAGATTCAAGCTCTTAAATTCAACTTCTTACTACTGAAATTAGTAATGTAGCATTAAGATATCTAACATTAAAGTCAAAAACCCCTGCTCAGCTGTCTCTCTCCATGTAATCAATCTGTTTGCATTTCATATCACAGTAGACATTTTATATTTGGAGCTAAAACTTGCACTTTCCCCAAGCAACATAGGGCCAGTATTCATCAGACATTCTTAGAGATTTACTACATGTTCTTAATAAAAACTGCCTGGAGCCGAGAGCTTAAGATATATTTATGTTGGCTCTGTATCTATTTTTACTGTTGTTTTTTTGCCCGAGAGTCTTTCCGTTGGTGTGGTTTTTCTCGCCTTATTCCCGCCTGAATTCTTGCCCTTTCTTCCTGGGCATCTTGGGCATAATCCCAAAGTCTAATAGTCTAACATTCAATAAATAAAAAAAAGGCTTCTCCTGCACTTGACCCGCCATGGGCAAACGCCTTCCAAGGGCATTAGAAAGCTGCTTAGCAGAAGCTGCTTCGTCTCTTACATAAGCAATGGCACCCCCACTACTGTAGTTTAGGGGAAGAGTGCGGCGTTGGAAAGTAATCAGAGAGGAGCAGCGAAGACGAAGTTGGCATGAAAGAAAAAGAGAGAAGGAGGGCGAAAAGACACAAGGAAACTGTGAGGCAGTTCCAGCCAAATTCTAGTCCCACGGGAGTCTTTCTTCATCTAACGGTGCCTGCTTCGTTAAAAGCCCTCCTTAACTAATCCCCCTTCCAAATACTTTCCCTCTTAGCTTCATTTACGTGCCCTTGCCTGTTTGGGATAAACATTCCTCGACTGTTTCTGTCCTCTGTCATCCATCTCCCCATCCTCCGTACTTCGGTGAAGCGCGGCAGGTAACGGGGCAAAATTTAATCAGTATATCCTCCCCACACACATGCACACAGTGAACAGATATGACTAATGTCTTCATTTGGCTTTTAATTACCGTGCATCCTCCCAATCACCTGCTGGAACCCAGTAGAAACCTAGCGTAATCAGAGGCGCTCAGCTCGCTCCATTCCTCTTCCCTCCGGTCCTTGTCAACACAAGGCCGTTGCAGTCCCCCACACGCGTGTGATGGAAGTAGATTAGTGACACTGATACACAGTGACTGATGTGCCAAGCAGTGAGTTTTTCACAACAGGCCAACATGAGGGGATTCTTATCATGCGTGCGCACCGCTGAGTGGGAATTTTTCCAAAGTAATATTTTTCTGGTGGTTGAGGATAAGGAAAAGGGGCCTCTAACTGTACTTAATCAGCTAATTTTATTTAACCCACATCCGTGCTCACATATTTATGTCTCTGCTAGCAGTGCTAAAACAATTAGAGCTTTACCAGACAATTAATCACCAACTATTTTGTCTTCTGGTTCTAGCTTCTCAAATGTGAGACACTGGGGACACTGGATAAATTGTTAATGAAAATCTTTCTCAGCTGCAGCCTTAGGTTGTGGAAGAAATATGCAGCTAGTTGACAGCTGTCTACCCTCCACAGAAATACAGCTGCTCACAGGTGCACGACAACAATCAAGCAGATGAGTTGAGGTGTAGCTCCGGCCCTCCCGCTGCTATAGCAATAATGGAGGAGGCGACTATCTCCCGGGCTGTCAACGCAAAGTCCCACACTCTCAATTTCAGTGCTGTCCGGTTTTACAGGCCTGTCAGTCATTGCTGTTCCCTGCCAAACTGCGGATGTGTCAGTCATTGTGCCAGGCTAAACTCATTTGAACTAGCTAGTCTGGGGAGCAGCAAAGCATGAAGGAAGACAGCAGCCCTCGCCGCTGAATCACTGGCTTCACCTCATCCCCCCGAACATCCTCCTACTTTTTACTCCTCAAACACAGCCAGCAGAGACAGACTAGCAAAAGACAAAGAGGGAAAAGCATCACGTGAAAACGAACGCTGTACATTCTGGGGAGTGGAATGTGAGCCTCCAAGCAAGAAAAACCCATCAGCCATAGCCATCCATCTATCCATCTCCTATGCTTCTCATCCATAAGGGTTCCAGGGCCGTCAGACATGATGCATCCTACTGTTAGCCACATGTCAGATCCAGACCAGGAGACTGTAAGCTATCTGAGACCCACAAAGCTGCCAATAGGAGGGCCCCCTAGTAGAGGCCGAGCCAGCAGCACTGTAGTGTAGGCCACACACACATTTCCAGGCACCTCCTCAGCCTTCTCTCCTCCGGTGGGAGATGCCCCTTGTGGCGTGTTTACAGTTGGAATTGTCTCAACTGCCAAAACTTGTGCCGAATGTGTTGAGGGAGAATGTGTGAGTTTGTGTGTGTGGGATCAGTCATGACTTCATGCTGCTCTCTGAGACTGGTGGAGAGGTTTTTGGTGACACGGAGCAGGTGTGTGTGTGAACATTAGTGTTAAAAACAGGACTGTCTTTGGTTCTACTCTGATTTTAGAGTTTAAACCCACTGATCCTTACCTGAACTATCTCTCTCTTGTTTAATTCTGCTCAGCTTCTTTTATAAACCTGCAAAACCTGGTGTTGGTTTTCCTTAAATTAATGCGAATAATTCTTTCCCTAAATGATATTTTCCTTTTTTTAACACAGCTAAGCTTATTACATTTAAGTGTGAGCTTGGAAACTGGCCACTCAAAAATTTAAACCATATGTCTGCACATTATAAATCTACAGCTGAAGTTAATTTTGTTACTCTGCCAAGGAGGCCGAGCATCGGCGAAGTCATGTGACGATTGGCGTTGGTTTGTCTGTTTGTCTGTCTGTTAGCAACGTTACTCAAAAATGGATTGTAGAATTTGGATGAAATTTTCAGGGAAGGTCAGAAATGACACAAGGACCAATTTATTAGATTTTGGCAGTGATGCAGCTTATAGTCTGGATCCATGGATTTCTTAAAGATTTCTGTATCATTGCGAGATAACGGCACGGCGTCATTGTTACTATGACAACAAATGAACACTAGATCAGCTGCCTGCTGACAATCACATGATTGCGATCCTACTACAAATTCACCCCTGCGGACTTATCAGGACTTATCCGTCGGAAATGATAAGAGGAACAATTGATTAAATTGTGGGGGTGTTTCCGAGTCCCATCAATTCCTGCAGTCCGCAACATATTTAGGTCACACGATTCGATATTCGTATATAACGTACACATGCATAACACACACCTGTGCTCAGCACAAAACTGAGGCTCCTATCAACCAAAGAGAATAAATAGATATGTAAATCTGCCTATATTAGATTTCTAAAAATAATGTTGTAGCAACTTGTCATTCAGGCACAAGAATTATTTAGGAATGAAACACTGACAAGTCAGCTTAAGATTTTTAGGTAATATGCTATGTTGGTTTTTGAGCTGTGGTATGTCTTCTGGTATTTGCAAAGTTTATACTCTACTTTTTGGCAACCCTTGTTTGAAAACAATCGGTCTAAGTGGTTTTCTCCTCATGAAAGTAACACCAGAAAATATCCGACTAATGAGAATTTGGTCAGGTGAGAGTATATCGACCAACCAATCGACCGGCCAACCCGGTATTGAACCCCAATATATAACACTTTCTATTCAGTTGCTGTAGGACAGTTTCCAGTGTTTAAATTGTCTTTGTGTGTTTTTGTGTGTGTGTGTTCAGGTGGTGGACTTGTACTGGGGCGTCGATCCAGAGGAGTGGGACAGTCCAGAGCTGCAGCGACTCAGAATGAAACTTCTGGAGGAATGTCTAAAGACCTCGGCTGGACCATGTTTTGTTGTGAGTACTATGTGCTTCACGTGTTGCAGTACCTGTAATGATTTATTTACATCTGTTTGACCTACACACCATGTAGAAAATCTGTTACATCAGTGTCTTCTTCTGCCACCATCCCTTTATATTTAATTACTTGGTTTTGATATAGCATTAAGACTGAATTGTTTGCAGGCTATGTGCGACTCAGGATCTAATTGTAGTGTGTGAAATTACCTTATTAAGAGTGTCATCGAATTTTTCTTGCAGATGACTCTTTTAATTGGGTTGTTGCATGATTGAAAATTTATCCTGACCAAGACATAGAGTAGCGTTTGAAGTTCTTTGGTTGCAGCTTTCATATGCAGGCCCAGTGTCCAAGTAATGTGTCTGTTCTGTTAGACAGCGGACAATTTGACGATGTGGATTTCTCTTTTATCTGTTTTTAACGTGTTCAGCTACGAGAGTGAAATCCCCCCCTTTTTAAGAATAATAAAAAGCAAATGAAACAATTACATAAATGTGGAAAAGATGCATTGTCACTTTTACCATAGTGCAAATAATGCAGGCACACTGTAAAGTATTGAGAGTCAATGTGCAAAGATCTCTGCGAGGCAAGAGATTGGCATGATACGTAATTATGGCTGACATTTCAGTGATCTTCTGAGATTATTTTAGACCACATAAGAAGAAGAAAAAAACAGGCACAAGGAAGGGAAAGGATGAAGACAGGAGGACAGCGAGGAAGACGACAGGGAGAGAAATTGACGGTGAATTATTCAAATGGAACAGATCCGTTTCTAGAGGTTTAAATTGAGGTGAGAGATCACAGGGAGACGTAATGCATTATGGGTACAACGGGAGCCTTGGCCTCCAGGGAGCATAATCCCCTTCCCCAGACTGAGTTTTGCATTTCCTCCCTCTCCCACCTCACATGCACTGCAGCCTGCTGCCCGTCTCATTCAGAAGTCCCTGTTCTCTGTCTGCCACAAACACACTTCACTACAAAAAAAAATTGCATTTTGATGATTTTTTCTTACTTATTTCCAGTGGACAGATGCTCTGTATTTTGGGCTTATATCACTTGTTCCAGGAACATGGTTGCAACTGATATAGCTGCTTTAGAAACAAGAGAAATTGCACTGGGAAAGCCTTCCATTTTTTTTAAAAAAGCTCATTTGTTTGGCTGCAGCACAGTTAAATTGGAACTCACAGAAGTACATTCATAGTGCATAAATTGGCATCTTGAGCATACACCAACCTCAATACAATCTGGGGCCAATATAGACTCATCTGTAGTTAAAAGATCTGAAAATAAAAGCTTGTGAATGGACTCAGAATTGAGCGTTTGTTTTCACAGTAAGCAGCCATATCCGTAAATCAACAGCATGTAAGTATCAGAATCAGGAAATGAGCTCAGTCAGCTTAACTTAACTTAATTTGCACTAAATAGAAATGAAAATCCTACGGATATGCAAGCCAGATGGCGGCTGTGTAGCAGAAATTTTGAAGTCATCACAGGTAAGGTGCACTCAACAACCAGATATGCAGAAAAGCCATTAAACAACCATATACTTCTACTGAAATCACACAACCAACCAGGAAAAACAGGTCTTCTACAAAGACAGAATAATGGGTTAGGGAGAAGCACCACCTTTTCATTAATTCGTTTCTTCACCGTATTATCGCTGAGTGATACAGCTGAGGAAATACCTCATATCTGCAAGTCTGTTTAGCTGTACATCAATATTCCACAGATTCAAGCCCTGCAGTTACAGTAGTTTAGTACATTAGTAGTATTATTATGGTTTAGCCAAAAGCTAAAGTGATTTCCTTGTATGTTTTATTAAGTGCCTTCGTTGAGACCTTAATGCGCTTCTTAAGTATCATTTTTAAATGTATGAAGCTGAAAGTTTAAGAGCTCTGATGCTGTCAAGTTAGAAATAAGCAGGAGACACTGGGAGTGCACTAAGCGGTAAAATAAATCTATTAATAAAAATTTTTCCTGCCAGCATTCCTCTCTTGCGTCATGTGTAGTAACAGTGCTTTTTGTTGTAATACATTTTTTATTCTAACAACCTGTTCCTTTTTGATTGAACTAGGCGACATGCTGGCGGTTTATTTTGTGCCGAAGAAGAATCATATGATCAAAAACTGCCTTTAAAGGGAACATGCACAGAGAAAATTGATATCCCCCATCATGATAGCTATTATCTCTGTTGGGGTTTCAGGTTTTGTTGAGCCAGCTAGCAAAAACAAAGCCTGACTATGTTGAATTTGCTTCATAGTACAACCCTCAGGCAGTGCTGGAATATGCTAATTTAAAGAAACAATGCTAAGAATGCTAATTTAAGTCTAATTTATGGCTTGTAATGGCATCTCTAGACAATGAAAACACCAACACCAGTATGGGGAGCTAGGTACAAACTTAGTTCGTTCTCTGAAAGCTTGAATAGACCCCATTTATCACAGGGTGCGTTGGATATAGGGTCTTGTCAGTTTTACAATGCAGCCCGTTGAGCCCATGGAGACGCTGCATGTGATGTTAGACTGTACAATCTAAGCTCAATCATTCTAAACTGAGCTGAAATGATCAGATGTGAGTTAAAAGGAAGAGACACAGCCTCCCTCTTTTGTGCTCCTGGCTTGTTGTTTGGTGTAGTGTTGTACATGCCGCACTGATTTCATTCATTCCCTTCTGTCTCGCCGCCCTCTGTCCCTGCTGCAATTTCACCATCTTAACCCCAACTGACCCGAGCAACACCACACAAAACACCGAGGGAAAGCAGACACACATGTTTAAACTCAGGTCCACACACACACACACACACATACAGTAGCCCTTTGTTCTTCTTCTCTCTGATGCACCTGTCTTCCTCTATCCTGCTTTTCAAACGCACAAACACACATCCGCGCAGGAGCAAACAGAGCATCTTGACTAGAGGCATTTTCTCTGTCATGAGATTCAGAATCAGTTTGGGTGTACTCTAACTCTGGGTGATACACTCTGCTTACACTCATCTACACGTGCACACACTGAAGAGATACGCACACATGCATGTATAGTGCACGTCCTCCCCATCTGGCCGGTTAAATCTTTAATGGCATATTATAGTGGTCTGCTCTCTGTGGTGAATGCAGGATTTTATGCTAAGGAGCCCACAATAGCTGTACAGAATTCCGTCTCATTCAGACTTGTCAATGCCAGCTGCCTCGGTCCCTGCTGTCCGACTCCCCGTTGTCGCCACACAGGGCATCCGGCCCCGTTTCCAGGACTGGGGAGCTTCAAGCAGTGGCGGCGGGTTCTTTGATCAGGGACTTGGATCCTCATTTCTGACAGTTCTGGGTTGTCTGGGCCATCTCCAGAGTACCGTTGTTTATTTTTACAGGGTGGTAGACCTAGAAATATATGTTGGGACGGGGAAGACGTCAGCAGAATTTAGGGTCTCCTTCTTTCTGCAATGACGTACAGTAGATATTAGTCTGTGTGTTTTAGGCCCCGTTTTAGGCCCCCCCATGACAACGTTTCACCCGAAAACACAAAAGTATTTCCTTTGCCTTGTTGGGTTTACACAACAACAAACTGGAAAAAAAAGAAAAGCACTCAGAGAGCGCAGTACTCCACCAAGGCTGCTCAGTCGTATCAATTCCAACAGCTGAAATCTTGAAAAAACTTGTGGCAGAAATCACGGCACCATAGAATGTGGCCATTTATTATTGATGTATCCACACACAAAATGACCTTGCACTGAGCACAAGCGTGTGTTATGTATGTTTACGTTAGGTACGGATAACGAATCACATGACCTAAATATGTAGCGGGCAGCAGGAATTGATGGGACTCAGAAACACCCCCACAATTTAAGCAATTGTTCCTTGTATCATTTCCGACGGATAAGTCCCGATAAGTCCGCAGCGGTGGATTTGTAGTAGGATCGCAATCATGTGATCGTCAGCAGGTAACTGACGTAGTGTTCACTTGTAGTCATAGTTACAGTGACGCCATGCCACTGTTTCACAATGATACAGAAATCTTTAAGAAATCCGTGCATCCAGACTATAAGCCGCATCACTGCCAAAATTTAATAAACTGGTCCTTGTGTCATTTCTGACCTTCCCTGAAAATTTCATGCAAATCAGTTGGTTCATTTTTGAGTAATGTTGCTAACAGACAGACAAACAGACAAACATACGGCGATCGCCACATAACTAAAGTAAAAAAGTAAAAATCTGCATTTACATTGGAATGCTGGAAGGATCCAGAGACCAGAAGTAGGTGTAGAGGTGGGCTGATTATTTGGCGTAGATATTGAATGCGTCTTCACTGATCAAATGAACAAATGCGCATTTCGCTGAATGAGATTCAATAAATTCAGTAGATTCAGCAGCACAAGCCCAACACGGTAATCCGCCATCATTACTGTTGTCATCCGGTTCGCACATGGCAACTAGAATAAAAGTGTAATGCACAGAGCGGAGGGTGACTCCTGACTGAAAACTCTGGCTACTCGTTCACATTGCGACGGCGGCTGTTGTATTTGAGAAAAATTCCGTTTCTGTTTTTTGCATTTCATCCTGAAACCGTTGTCGCGTAAATTGGCCCTTAGTTTATTTGTCGACTTGCATGTAGCTGTGTCGGTCAAATCTCGGTGTCCGTTTTAATTGCTGAATTTTAATTTGTCTCATTGTCTTTCATCAACTTGCAACCAGCACAACATTAGTATCAGTATACCTTAACCCACTCAGGTGCTGTCCACCCCAGCTAACACATGCACACATCCACATGGCCGTAAGAGGAGACTTCAAAGAGAGGCTGCTCTGGGAGTCGGCCGCCCACAACAACTGTCACAGAGCCCATTGCACGGATCAGAGGGGAGAAAGGGGGATGAACGGAAGAAAGAATAAAGATGGAGGAAAAATCTCTGAAAAGCAAAATTACAGCTGCATTGATTACTGATATTCTCTCTGTGGAAACACTGCAGAGGGAACAGAGGAGAAGGATTGACATATGTAGTGTAGGTGTGTTTCCTGCTGTCACATAGGATCTGTGCAACAACTGGAAATGCTCTGTTCTTCACATGCACTGCTCATCAATTCACCTCCACAAATTATTCAGGGCTGCGCTGTACTCCAGAATCAAAAGAACAGCTTTGGTATGTAGTCTAACCTCCACATCTCCTTCATGTCTTCTTCTGGTTTTCCAGACTCTATGCAAAGACTCTTTACAGTAATTGGCTTTTCAAAATTAGGATCTAATAGTCCATCTTATTACACAGCTCATATGTCAGTCTTTTTTCTGAGTAAGTATCATTTGCGTTAAATGTCATTCAAAGGGCACGATTGGATACAAGACAGGTGGCAGTGCAGGGTTGTTAAACAGACACACATACCACACCTCGGTAATAGGGGCTTTTCTCTAACCTGTCGATGCAATAAAGCTGGTTTCCATGGCGATAGAAGGGGTTGGCATGGTGATGGTGTCATTGACCCGGAGATTAAGCATGACAATGAGCCATGACTTTTTTTTTTTCCCCTCTCCCCTTTTCTGCTCTCTAACAGTCTCAAATTCCCTCATGTTAAAAAAAAAAAACAAAACAAAAAAAAAACGAAAACTTGATAAATGCCTCAAGGACATGTATCAGCAAACAGCATGCAGATCCTCCAGTTTTGCTGGTTGAATAGCTCCTTTACTGGATGTAAGAGGATAGCTGAGGATACTGTAGCCTTTATTTTTTTCTCCGCGTCTCCTTCATTCAGTTAACATGATGTAACTGCTAATTTGATAGCTCAGACAGGCTGGTTTGCCTCTCATCTTAAGTGATGTTTGAAATTATGTCTTCATGCTTGTGCAAAGGTTGCTCTAATTCAACCGTTGCATCATGGACGGCTTAATGTGCGTCTGCAATTCAGACTGCATACTTCTTCAAAGCAAGTGTGAACGGCATAGTGTTCGACCTGGGGTCAGCATACATATTAAATATGCTTAATTTTTGACTGCGCTGTTAATGATGATTGAGTAACTACTCATAGATATAAAAAATATATACACTAGCAGTCGAAAGTTTGGACACAAATTCTCATTCAATGTTTTTTTTTTTTTTAATTATTTTGTACATTGTAGATTAATACAGAAGAAATACAAACTATAAAAGGATGCAAATGGAATAATGTAAGTAAAAAAAGCATTAATCTGAAATAATACAAATAAATTAGGGCTGCCAAAATTAACGCGTTAATGCGGATTAATGCATGATCATGATTAATCTGATTCAAAATGCCTGAAACGTCTCTGGCAACGCATTTCGGGCAGTTTGTCCAAGTAGACTTTCTGTTGCGCATGCCGCCGCACATGCGCAAATGGGCAGTTGATCTGGCATAAAATCATCCACTAATGACATAAAATCATCCACTAGTGACATAAAATCATCCACTAATGACATAAAATCATCTACTAATGACTTAAAATCATTCACTGACATAAAATCATCCACTATTGACATAAAATCATCCACTAGTGACATAAAATCATCCACTAGTGACATACAATCATCCACTAGTGACATACAATCATCCACTAATGACATAAAATCATCTACTAATGACTTAAAATCATTCACTGACATAAAATCATCCACTATTGACATAAAATCATCCACTAGTGACATAAAATCATCCACTAGTGACATAAAATCATCCACTAGTGACATACAATCATCCACTAATTACAAAAAATCATCCACTAGTGATATAAAATCATCCATTAATGACATAAAATCGTCTACTAATGACATAAAATCATCCACTAATTACATAAAATCATCCACTAATGACATAAAATCATCTACTAATGACATAAAATCATCCACTAATTACATAAAGTCATCCACTAGTGATATAAAATCATCCATTAATGACATAAAATCGTCTACTAATGACATAAAATCATCCACTAATTACATAAAATCATCCACTAATGACATAAAATCATCTACTAATGACATAAAATCATCCACTAATTACATAAAGTCATCCACTAGTGATATAAAATCATCCACTAGTGACATAAAATCATCCACTAATTACATAAAGCCATTCACTAAGGACATAAAATCAACCACTAGTGACATAAAATCATCCATTAGTGACATAAAATCATCCACTAACGACATAAAATCATCCACCAGTGACATAAAATCATCCACTAACGACATAAAATCATTCACCAGTGACATAAAATCATCCACTAGTGACATAAAATCATCCACTAGTGACATATAATAATCATCTTGGTTATACCATTTTTTCTTGAGTCTGTTTTTATATGCAAACTGAAACGGCATTAATATAGATTAAAAATGAGTTATATTTAATTGTGATTAATCTAAATTAATCCACAGCAACCTTGTGATAAATCTGATTAAAAATGTAATTGTTTGACAGCACTAAAATAAGTAAAAAGCCTTGAATGACAAGGTGTGTCCAAACTTTTGACTTGTAGTGTTTAAGCAAATAGTGATTAGAAAATCTTGGAAGCAAGCAAAAACTGTCTTTTAAGCATTTTAAGTGTAGTCTCAGTGTGCAGCGATTCACAGCTCCCAGTGATCCTGCGACACTTGTAATGCTCCCTAGAGATCCACCCATCTATCTATACACCGGTTAATCCTCATTAGGGTCGTGGGGGCTGGAGTCTATCCCAGGTGACGTAGGGCGACAGGTTGCCAGTCTATCACAGGGCTACATATAGAGACAAACAATCACACTCACATTTATACCTACAGACAATTTAGTTACCAATTAACCTCAGCATGTTTTTGGACTGTGGGAGGAAGCTGGAGAACCTGGAAAAAAACCCACACATGCACTAGGAGAACATGCAAACTCCATGCAGAAAGACACCAAGAAGGCGGGGATGCAAACCGGGGATCTTCTCGCTACAATGCTAACCACCAAGCCACTGTGCAGCCTTCCCTAGAAGTCACATTATTTAAATATGTCAAAAACCATCTGCACCTGAGCACTGAATCTCGTCAACTGTGTGAAATTGGCGACCTTCAACTTGAATTTTTATTTTAGGGGAAAAAGAAGAAGTCAAAGTGAGCCAAATCCTGCAAGTAGGGTGAGTGGAAAGTGAAAATTGTGTTGTTGTGGCCAAAAAATCACTGCACTGTGACTAGGCCCGCAGTGCTGTTGGTGCACTCACATTCAATCGGGGCAATTCAGGTCATTTGCACCAAATGTTCTCCCACAGACACCTCAGGACATTACAGTAGAACTCTGCCTTGACAGTCTAACAGTGGGGAATGAATCCCCATGTAAATACTGAAGAAAACAATGAGCATGCTGCTGGTGCACACCTGTCCTGATTATTCAAGGCCCTTCTACTGTGGAAACTGCTGTTTCTTCTCTCTATGGTAGCTGCAGAACCACGTCTCAACGCCTGTGATGATACTTGACAAAGTCCTCGGCTGACACATAATGTGATGTTTTCCTCTCTTTTCCAGTTTGAGGTCTATAGAGAGATCACAAATGTGCGCTCACCAGTCGTCATCTATATAAGTGCAATCTCACACGGTCTCATGCTTGTGTGCTCCTAGTAGTCCCAGAACTTTTTGATCGCACCCCAACGATAAGATTTACACTACCGTTCAAAAGTTTGGGGTCACGCAGGCAATTTCATACTTTCCATGAAAACGCACACTTTTATTCATGTGCTAACAGAATTGCACAAGGGCTTTCTAGTCATCAATTAGCCTTTCAACACCATTAGCTAACACAATGTAGCATTAGAACACAGGAGTGATGGTTGATGGAAATGTTCCTCTGTACCCCTATGGAGATATTCCATTAAAAATCAGCCATTTCCAGCTAGAATAGTCATTTCTCACATTAACAATGTCTAGACTGTATTTCTGATTCATTTTATGTTATCTTCATTAAAAAAACGGCTCCTCTGTCAAAAACAAGGACATTTCTAAGTGACCCCAAACTTTTGACCGGTAGTGTATGTTAGTTTGTATCATTAGTAACCAACATTATTTCTGTTCTAACTAAATGATACTTTCCTGACTTCCTGTGTCCATTTATTCCATCTCAAGATATAAATCCTTACAAACAGGCCCCAAATTTAGAGCTTCATGTTTATAAGAGGCTTATTAATTTCCTAATAAGGCTGTGCACTGTAGTTTTTAGAAAGCCTTTGTCAGTGTAATTAGGAGCCATTTTAGGAACTACTTTCAGCAGTGGATAGATACACATTTGCTGCTTTAGTGAGTGTTCACAAGAGCAGGACAGTGAATGTGGCAGTGACACAAAATACACTATAGTGCCAGTTTCCTGTTACAAAATAGCTCCCCAACTAGTAAAACCATAGAATGAGGCTCTAAAACACTGAGGAATATCCAGATTTGGCTACTTATCCTGCACTTGTTAGTTAGAATACTGGATTTTTGCGTAATCAGATAATGGTAAGAAAAGGTATCACTAGATCACTTTTTCCATAACTATACAGATTTTTTCTGTACACCAACTGCAACAACAATATATCATGACAATTTTAGCATACTATTGTTTATACTAATAGGTTGTAGGATGCAACTGGCACATACTGGAATGAGACAGTGCTCTGTGAATGAGACAGCATGTGTTACCGAAAATGAAATATTTCTTCAAATCGGATCATCTGGTTCTGTTTTGAAACGTGCTGTATTTCCCTCTGCAGTGCCAAAGCTTATGCAGCAAATATCAGAACAGCCGACTGTGTGTTTCATTGATTAATTGGCCGCGTGAGTGATTGATTTGTTAATTCATACTGTAGCTGTGTACAATATCTTAGCTGCCTCTCCCAACTGGCTCATCAGATAAAGTGCACTTAGCCAGAGTATAAAAACCTGTTCCAAGGATGAAAAACCAGAGGGTGTGGGGGGGAGGAGCAGTGCTGCTAAAACTGGAATTGCATTTGGCCGCTATCTGCTTCGCTATTGTCACTTTAGCCTCCTGTGTTTCTTGCACCTGCGGCTCCTAAAGTGTAATAAGAACTACTGCAACCCCATCTCAGAAGGAAGACACATACACTGTACATGAACACACACAGAGAGGAGTGAAGCTCTAGTTTGTCAGCTGCCGTGCCGTAATCCACTTGATGGCCTCATTCCAGGCCTGCTCTCTGGCTAAGACGGGGTGTTAAATCCACCCAGCAATATATACTTTTTTTTTTACAGTTTGTCTCTAGTAAGTCAAGTGGGTGACAGAGGTGACAGTAGATTACGCTGAGGGATGTGTTGGTGATGTATTCATGTTAGGATTTAAATACCTGATTTTGTCATTTTGATAGGAAACACCGGTCGGTCTTATCCTAATCCGTATCTCCACACACATACAATCACACACGCACAGCCAGTCACCCACTCCATTCATCCTGCTACATCACCGCAAGGCAAGCTGACAGAGACTTTGTCAGCAACTTGGAGAGTGACTGTTCTTTCCGCTGGCTCTACCCCTCACACACACTATGCGTCTCACTCTCAGTGTTACTGTAGCTCAGCCCAGTGCCTGCATCCTCCACTGACACATCACTGCAGCACCGTGAGTCATAGTAGGCAGATGAGGTGACCTGCAGGGCACCCCAGTGTTCAAAGGTTCTTAGAAGTTCTAAGGTATACCTAAACAGTCATGTCTTACATGTTGGCAGGCTGTTTAAAGACAGCTAAAATGGCTTGATGTTATATGAAGTGCAAAATAGCAGGATCAAAATGTTCACTGTCTACTACATTATCCATGAAGAAAACCGATGACCTATGTGGATCTCTCCATATGGCAAAGCAGTGAATATGAGGCTGTAGTAGGAGCAATATTGATTTTTTGAAAAGAGAAAAGTATTAATTTTTTTGCCTTTTAATGTCCTTCTCTAGCTATTGATTATACCCCATAAAACTCATCTCTTTGTATAAAATTACATTGACATTTTTTCCCCATGAAAATAATCCCCTCCTGCTTTAAAACAGCTCTGGTGTAACACTAGGCCGTTGGTTCCTCGAGAATGTGCAGATCTACAAAGTCATGCATCTAAGTCCACCCCACTGACTGCTAATTTTGCTCATGATATATCTTTAAGCATATCACAAAAACCACATGGACATGTTAACTTGACTTTAAAACCAAAAACATTAGTGCACACGCATAGAAAATTGATTAAACTTTGTGCTTATTGGCTCTAAAGTAATCTGCTACTTAACTTAAATCAGTTATGCAGTTATAATGGTAAACCTGGCAGATAACTAGCTAAACTTCACCCATCTTTCTCCAGAATCCAATAGCTGCAGTTTGAAAATATATACACTATCGTTCAAAAGTCTGGGGTCACCCAGGCAATTTCATGATTTCCATGAAAACTCACACTTTTATCCATGTGCTAACATAATTGCACAAGGGTTTTCTAATCATCAATTAGCCTTTCAACACCATTAGCTAACACAATGTAGCATTAGAACACAGGAGTGATGGTTGCTGGAAATGTTCCTCTGTACCCCTATGTAGATATTCCATTAAAAATCAGCTGTTTCCAGCTAGAATAGTCATTTACCACATTAACAACGTCTATACTGGACTTCTGATGAATTAGATGTTATCTTCATTGAAAAAAAACTGCTTTTTTTTCAAAAAGAAGGACATTTTGGCCCCAAACTTTTGAACGGTAGTGTACATTAAAGCATGACTTGAACATATTATTGGATTGCATGGTCAATCAGAGGCAGAGTTTTCGGCCAACTCTTTGAGCAAATGTTCATTTTCGATAGCTAGAAACACCCAACTAAATCAGTGGCGAGCAGTTGTTGTTTACTTTGCCTTGAAATTGGGAAACCATCCAAGAACACAAAACTTAATAGTTAATTGAAAATCGAAACGTCAGTTGGTTGGATTGTTTGAACTCTATGCAAAACTATTACTTTGGCAGGTTCCATCAAGAAAGTAGTGCAATTAATTATTTCTTTTGAAGCACCCTGAACTACAACCTGTCACTTGAACATTTATGGCTTGATGACCTTTTCTGTCAATCACAAGTGGAGATAGCGAGCAGACATGCCCTACTTATCTATCAAACTCTTTATTTTGGCAGGAAGAGAGCACAGGGAGTTACACACAGCAGGAATCCCAAACAAATTCTTATTAGGCTGCTTGCTTTAATGGACATACTTGAATTTCCAGTCACATGAAAGCTCTTAATCAAGCATAATTTGAAGTTCAATCCTGTTGTTTTATTACAAAGGCTGTAATATTTTGACCCTTTGGCTTTCTTTTGGGAGCTTGATTTCCATCTTTAATCCAAAGTGTGGCAGCTAAATGCTTATATAATGTAAATATTCATTTTGGATACCAACCCTAGAAGTGACACCTCCTCCTCCAAAACAACTGGTAATGTCCATGGTTCTCTATCTTCTACATCCAAATGAACGTTTTGGACGTTTTGCATGAAACTGCGCCGAGATAAATGAATGTATCACAGGCATTTGTGGGTTTTTAGAGTAGGCTGTCCTACAGACCATGCCACATGCCATCATCTGATTCTGCTTGTTCTCTGCATCTGTTCCCACTATGAATGCCAAGGGAACGAGGAGTCCAACATGGAATGGCTTTGAAGCGTCATTGCCGAGAGCATAGAAACGTCGTTTTCCTGCTCATCGGAGCTCACAGTCATTTGGCTTGTCCCTCGCTCGCTCTGCGTCTTCCCCCCGAGGCTTTAGGTGCATGTGAATTATGACACATGGAGTAAAGATCAGCTGGTCATGTAATGGAGGGGTTTACAGTGATTTTTTTTTCTGTCTTTGCTTCTATTGTCCTCAAGTATGACTGACAGAGAGCATCAAGAACCGAGGCAGGAAGTGGCCCTGATTATTTCCGATGGTATTGAATCTGCTGTCACTCATGAAACGTGCCTAGATGCCGAGGGGAAGATTGAAGACTCATTGGAGCTTACAGTGCATATGCAATAGGAAGCGGGAGATAATAGAGGGATGAAAAGGCTACAATTTGATTCGACGGTGCCTTAATTATGCAGCCACTGTGCCGAGTGTTCTCGTTTCTGACTAAAAGACTGTGGAGAAATTTTGGATATTGGTGTAGTGGCTGTGGTGGTAATAACCTTAACTTATAGCTCAAAAGCAAACATAAATCAGATTTTACAGTCTACAAATCCACACACCTCCCTCTTTAATTAATATGTTCCTTTCTTTTCTTTTAAAACAGCCCCATCTGTTCTATACAAAAAGCAAATCTACTCATTTTCTTAATACCACTGATTACTGAGAAATTTGGCCAAGTCTGTGTGTTTTACATAACAGTGTGCCATTCAAACATTTGCTGTGCTGTAGCAGAACAAATCTGTTTTTTTCACCAAAATAAAGCGTAGAAGAGCAGAGAGTGGGCTTGTGGTCGATTAGACAGAAAATTATATTCTGGTTTTCTAACCTCCATTGAAAACATTATGAGTTGTAGAGAAGATGTGAAGGATCATTGATGAGGCCATAGAAAAAGTGCTAAGAGAATCCTACTTTACTATGTAATAAATCATGTGATGGTGGATGTTGTTGGCGTGGGTCTGTCTTTGAGTAGGTTTGTTCCAGATGAACCAGACTTGTGTAGAATTGATGACCACCAATCATCGCACAATGAGTGTTGGTTGGCTTTCTATTTGACTGAATCCAGATTTGCTCTGACATCATGAAGATGTTAGCAAGAATAAAATTTGGTTTGTCTATCTACTATTTACCACTGCCTCCTGCTGTTGCCGTCTGTTCTTATCTGCTTTCCAGACAAGGTAATGTTGCACCTCGAACAATTTTGCCACACCAATATGTCCTTTGCTTTTTCAGGATTGACCAGTGATGTTTTGCAAAAGGCCATAAGAAAGGAAATGATTAATACTCTTACTAGGCATTTAGAAAATTTTAACAAGATTTTTAGCTATGGACTGCACAGTAGCTAGCTGGTTAGCACTGTTGTCTTGCAGCTAGAAGATCCCTGGTTCACGTCCCACCTTTCCAGGATCTTCTGCATGGAGTTTCCATGTTCTCCCTGTGCATACGTGGGCTTCCTTCCACAGTCAAAAAACATGCTGAGGTGAATTGGTACTTCTAAATTGTCCAGTTGTGTGAATGTGAATGTGCTTGTTTGTCTCTATATAGCCCTGTGATACATCGGTGACCTGTCCAGGGTCACCCTATGTCAGTTGGGATAGACTCAAGCCTCCTCAGATGGCCATTTGACTACAATCTGTGTTACATTTATTTCCACTTTAGCTTTGTGTAAAAAAAAAAAAAAAAAAGCACAGCTACGTAGTTTCTTCGAATAAGACCATTTTTTTTGACTCAGTCAAGGTGGTAGGACCATGGCTCTGGAACAAAGCCCCAAAAATGCAGTGTTGAACCTGGTTCAGTTTTTGCTCGACTGCAGCAACGTGTCATCCAGCAAATGCTGCAGAGGCCGGTTTCACACATGAAGCACATTTCTAAAATTTACCTGACAAACGTGGCAGCGAAAGATAAAATGCAAGAAACAAAAATATAGACACTACACACATATAGTCTTATTTCTGACTCAAGGATAAAGTTTTGTTGTTTTTTCTAAACTGGACAAATTCTCAACCATTGAATTAATCCATCCCTGGGATCTTTCTGCATGGACTTTGCATGTTCTCCCTGTGCACGCATGGGTTTTCTCTAGGTAATCCGGATTCCTCCCACAGTCCAAAAACATGCTGAGGTTAATTGATAATTCTAATTTGTCTGTAGGTATGAATGTGAGTTGGGCAGGAAAGGCTCCAGCCTCCCCATGACCCTAATAAGGATTAAGCGGTGTATGGATAATGGATGGATGAATTAATCCACACACTATTCATGGGTGGCCTAAGAGGACTATGTTCACATATGTTTAGTAGCGTGGCCAGTACACAGACACTCCTTTGACCACTGAATATTAAAGGCCATTTGAAAATGCAGCTGTGTTCACATCACATGATGCCACATATGGCAGGAGAAAGGCAAGAAGGGACTTTTGGCATGCTGGATTCTGACATGTCACGACTTGGGGCCATAGCCAGGTAATTAAATGTCCACAACTCCACCATTTCTAGTCTAATAAATAATTTACCATATGTCACATGATGCTCTGGATGGACCATTGAGTACTTCGTTAACACTGCGCATCAAAGATCTTGTTACTGACTTGTGATATCTAGTCTTTGACCACACTCTCTATCTGGCCATTACTATTTCCACTATAGTGCATACTTGATAGATGCCATGTGTTGGAGCAACAAATGCTTATTCCCCTATGTTAAAAAGAATGGATAGATTTTAATAAAATACTACATGCTGCATTTATGTCACTTTTGTTCAGCATTTTGGCATCCTAGTATTTCAAAATCTTGTATCTGTTACCTAAGCTGGACTTTCTTGATCATATTTCATGTCTCGCCAGTATTTAAAGCAACAATGAGGCTTCACAGCAATGTTGCCTTAAAACAATTTTATGTTCTTTCCTTCCCCAGTTTCTTCACATCTAAATAGTGTACTGAGGTGTCCTTGTCCTTATTTATCCATATTTTAAAGCTTTACATGTTCATTCCTTTTGCACTTTTCTTTTTCATTGATTAATTTGATGATCTTTATGCGATCATACATGAAGCATGGTGAGATGAACAAACCAACAAGCACAGGTTTTCCTACATTCACTGCAAAATGTAGTTTCTGTTTGTGAAGAGAGCTGCAGCAATTTCTTATTTAAACTGCAAACCGTACATATGTGGAATGTACGGTAAAGCAATTTCCAATCGAGATAGAGCTGTCAGTGTGCACAACAGTGCACCACAGAGAGGGGATTGTGGTGGCAGCAACATCCCTGATGTCACAAACTGCCTGGTAGATGTCCCAACTGTACCACAGTTGCGCCCGTGGCTCTGAAATTTCCTTAAATAAGCCGCGCTGTGTGCATCATTGACTCCACCATTCACCCTGCACCACTGATCCAAAAAATAGAGCCCTAAAACAGTTTGAAAGAATGTGATGATGCACATTTCCTGTCTCTCTCTTTCTCACCTTCCATGCCCTTTGTCTTTTGTCTTTCCTTCCTTCCTACCATCCTCAGGGCCTGGTAGGAGAAAAATACGGCAGCATCCGAGTGCCGGGGGAGGTGGAATCAGCGGAGTTCGAGATGATCTTGGATGCAGCTATAGAGGCGGGGCTGGAGACACACATCTTGGAAGAGTGGTACTGCAGGGATGAAAACTCTGTGCCACCCGCATACTACCTCAAACCCAAAGCCCAAATGCTTAAGAACTACCAGAACTCAGTAAGTCTGGCTAATCTGTTAAATGTGAGCCACACCTAAATCACATCTGATCATGTTATTTTACATACAGTACCATTCAAAAGTTTGGGGTCACTTAGAAATGTCTTTGTTTTTGAAAGAAAAGCAGCTTATTTTTCAATGAAGATAATATTAAATGAATCATAAATAAAGTCTAGACCAGGGGTGTCAAACTCATTTTAGTTCAGGGGCCACATTCAGCCCAATTTGATCTCAAGTGGACCACACCAGTAAAATCAGAATATAATAACCTATAAATAACTACTCTAAAATTTTCCTTTGTTTTAGTGCAAAAAAGTACATTCTGAAAATGTTCACATTTAAGGAATTATCTTTTTAGAAAACCTTATGAACAACCTGGAATTTCTTAAGAAAAATAATCAATTTCAACAATATTATGCCATAGTTGGTCATTTACACATTACAACTTACAGATCACAGTGTGTCTATAAAGGTACAAAACATTTAGTCACAGGCATCCAGAATTGAACAATATAGTATTTTACTTCATGATCAAAATGGCAAAAGTCAAACAAAAAAAGACAAAATACAACAAAAACAAGACAAAATATTACAAAAACGAGACACAAAGCAATAAAAAATAGACAACACAAACAAGACAGTAAAAAGACCAAACGACAAAAACAAGACAAAAAAAACAATAAAGGAAAAAGGAAACACAAAACGTGAAAAATGAGAAAAAAACGACAAAAAAGGGGGCCATCGAGAAAAGACAGACAAAAAGCAACAAAATATTACAAAACTGAGACACAAAACAACAAAAGAACAATGAGCCATATAGTATTTTACTTTAGGATAAAGCAACTCGTCATGGTCTAGAAATTATTTGAAATTTACAGTTTTTCAAATTTACAATTTGCAGTTAATGTCTTCTCTGTAATTTTTAAACTTTACAAAGTCGTCCCACCGGACGGATTAGACCCTCTGGCAGGCTGCATGTTTGACACCCCTGGTCTAGACATTGTTAATGTGGTAAATGACTATTCTAGCTGGAAACAGCTGATTTTTAATAGAATATCTCCATAGGGGTACAGAGGAACATTTCCAGCAACCATCACTCCTGTGTTCTAATGCTACATTGTGTTAGCTAATAGTGTTGAAAGGCTAATTGATGATTAGAAAACCCTTGTGCAGTTATGTTAGCACATGAATAAAAATGTGAGTTTTCATGGCAAACATGAAATTGAAGTTTGGTGACCCCAAACTTTTGAACAGTAGTGTATCTGTGTCCTTATACGGAGGCATTAACAGTACTAATAATAAATTCTTTTCCTTCAGGTCTGTGATGAAAGAGTTTAATTCGGCTTGATACACATATTTTATATGCATGTAGACAAAAGACGACCATCTTTGCTTTGCATTTATGAGCAAAGTTACTTGGTCTCAGACAGCTTTAAACCCTTTTGCCATCTTGTACTTTGATGTTTTTCCACAGTTTTTGCATACTTGCAAATAAACCCAGAGAAGTCACTCAACAACAATTCTGTCAGCACAGTTAATTTTGAATACAACTGTTTAGTTTCCACATTTTACCTGTAGTTTTATAGTGGTAAGGAAATATTTGGTTGAGTTTGCTTGTATACTCCATGCTAATGTCGCCTTGAATCTCACTTCAGTCATAAAAGCAGAATATCCTTGACTGGCGTGGTACTTAATAGAATCATGAATCAATCATTCCGATTGAATTCTAGGTTTAAGCAGTTTAACATTTAAATTAGCATTTCCTACATGAAACACATGAATATTCCCTTTGTTACTGTACATCTCTGACAGCACATGAATATGAATGACAGCATTCCCTGAGTACATGATGAGAGTCCTCGGTCTGAAACTGAAAAGTCAGACTGTCCTCTCTCTGCCCCTTGTCCCGCTTAGATGGAGTCAAGCAGCGCAGCCAAGACCAAGAATGACAAGGCCTGGAGGAACGTGTCAGAGGAGATCAAGAGGATCTTCCGGACGGCGGTGCTGCAGCTTCAAGAGAAGGGGACCATGAAGAGTGCTCAGGCCAAGAAATTCCTTTGCTCTGGTTGGTTTCGGGTCTACTTTTTATTTCTTTTTCATCTTTTTGTGTCATGTCATTTCAAATATCTCCCACATTTCTGGTTGCAGGATCTTTGCTCAGTTCTATCTCTCTGTCTTTCCCTGTGTTTCACCAATTCACAACCCTAGTAATTACTAAAATAAATGAAGGGTGATAAAGGTTCAGTATACAACAGAAATGAGTATATCACTTATATGTCAAAAGATTAATAATTGTGTCCTATATCAGTAATTGTTTTATTTTTCAGTAGCCATTTAGAGCAGTTTTACTGGTCAAAAGTTTGGGGTCACTTAGAAATGTCCTTATTTTTCAAAGAAAAGCAGATTTTTCAATGAAGATAACATTAAATTCATCAGAAATACAGTCTAGACATTGTTAATGTGGTAAATGACTATTCTAGCTGGAAACAGCTCGTTTTTAATGGAATATCTCCATAGGGATACAGAGGAACATTTCCAGCAACCATCACTCCTGTGTTCTAATGCTACATTGTGTTAGCTAATGGTGTTGAAAGGCTGATTGATGATTAGAAAACCCTTGTACAATTATGTTAACATATGAATAAAAGTGTGAGTTTTCATGGACACATGAAATTGCCTGGGAGACCCCAAACACGTACATACAATAAAAAGCAAAGACTTTAAAAACACTGTAATGAAGATGTAGTCCCCAAAGTCGAAACTCTGCAACTCAAGTGAATACACTTGTGATTAATGAAACCCTGTGGGCACTGAAACAAAACTGATTGCACCGGTGGTTTGTACTTAGCTGAACTGTATGAATATGGTTATAAAATGACCTATAAACATCAGAACTTTCTCGCTTTTGGACCTCTCGACTGGATCTATCTGCATATCTGCATCATGACTTCACAAGACAAAGAATTGCCAGAGGAACTGAAAATCTGGTTGAGACTTCACAAAGATAAAAAATGATATCTGAAGATCTGTGACCAACTAAAAATCAGTGGAAAAACACATGTAGCAGCAATCAGGAGGCATAGAAAAGGCTACACTACCACTTATAACAGCCTCGGTGGGTGTCCCCCTAAAATAGCGGCTAGTGTGCAGGTACTTCTGATTTAGCATAGGGGCTAGCAATAGAATTCATATTTCTGTAACAGCTCACACAGTCAGAAAGGTGTTGCATCTCTATGTCAATTCTTGCTTGCTCTGGAACAAAGCTGCCAAATGGAGTCCAGCATGTTTGTTATGAACCCGGCAGTTACCACCACAATGAATGCACAGTCCTGACAGTGAAGCATGGATGTGAGAGTGTGTTCGTATGGGGGCTGTATGTGTGCAAAAGGAGAAAAAGTTTGGGGTAACCCAGGCAATTTCATGTTTTCCATATAAACTCATGCTTTTATTCATGTGCTAACATAATTGCACAAGAGTTTTCTAATCATCAATTAGCCTTTCAACACCATCAGCTAACACAATGTAACATTAGAACACAGGAGTGATGGTTGCTGGAAATGGGCCTCTGTACCCCTATGGAGATATTCCATTAAAAATCAGCTGTTTCCAGCTATATAAGCACAAATAACCCATTGTTCAAATTAGAAATAATAAAATTAATTTGATGTATGAGTGTATGATATGGGATAAGGATGAACTATCTTCTGTTGTGCATTGTAAATGAATCATACATTAGCATACAGTTAGTTGTAATAGTGAGTAACAGCAAATACCTGATAAAAGAATGTTTATACACCAACTCTGAACAGTGTTTTCATACCAAAGAGCAGAGATGTCAAAAAAATGTATTGTTCAAATATAAAATTAACCTTCAAGTTGGAAAAAAATCACACAGCAAAGGCTGTATTTCTAGTGACGGATTCTATTTTCTAGACCATCACCTTGTAACTAAATTGATAACAAGAGATGAGATGCAATCAGATCTATCAGAGTCACCTCAGCGGCTGACAGTGATTGATCGATCACATAGCAGCCTCGACTCACTGTTATTAATCTAAGCAGCAGGGGCTGAAAACATTTTGTTCTGCAAGGAACTGCTTGACTATTCATTATTTTGCTTTTTTATGTACTTTCAGGAGATTTTGTATATTATTAAATGCAATTTGCAGTGTTTATTATGTTAATTACTAAATGATTATTCAACATGTTGTGGTGGTCCCATCATATACTTCTCCTAGTTAGATTAAACATCCAAACCAGGTATTCTTGGTTTCTTTACACCTCCAGGAGTGGAGTCAAGTGACAATGAAATTCCTCCCACTCTTTTGTTTCCACACTGTAAAGTTGATTTAATGGGCTCCATATCAGTTCCTGTCTCTAAGAGACTTTTCATTTGGGAGTCATGCAGTTATTGCTGAATTGTTTGGACAGCACTGAGCTAATCTTTCAAGACATCTCCTTTTCATTTCTCAGCCTGTCATTACGGGACATGATCTAAGCAGTGCTGCTGTGATCCAATGACAAGTTTGTGTTTTATAAGCCAGGCACAGTTTATGGCTTTTTCTGTTGCAGGAATAAAGAATAATACAAAGCTACGGTAATTAAGTAATTGCCGTCCAACATTTCAGAATTTTACATTAAAAGGAAGTAGCTTTTTTGTGTCAGGAAACTGCTTTTTTTGCACTTTAATTGCGCGTGTTGGGCTTTAAGCAGTGTTCAATTATATTGGATGAAGGAAGCTGTGCCTTCCCCTGGAACTCACACATTTCCTTTCGCAATTTATGCCTTCCCCACCTAATTAACAGGCTACTGTGTGAGCTAAACTACACAGGAGATGCTGGCAGAATTTCAATCTGTGGGGTCTTTGTTCAGTACTGTTAGCTTATGTGAATTTGTCAACTTTGTTTCATTTAAACAAAGCTCAGGAGAAATCTACCTAATCAGAAACTAAAAGCTCCTAAAACTTGTCCAGTTTTTGCCTTTACATTACATTATTTAGGCCATTTTAGAATGTACTAAAAGCAATGTATAAAGAAGTAAAGAAAAAAAAAGAAGAAGTAGAAGTTGCAAATGACTTTCCTCACCTCACTTTATTTTTTCTCATTTCAGCCTTGGAGGATGAACTAGACTTTGCCCTTGGAAAACAAACTCCTGCCTTTCTCAGGAAATGTGTCTGCTACATTCGAAAGATCTCCAACTTTGACCGCTTCGCCAAAATCCCTGAGATGGCGCGCTACATGGACATTGTGGTCAGCAGCGATCGCGTCATGCGCAACCAGGAAGCTTACGAACGCCTTCTGAAGGTTCGGGACGAGTTCATCCCCACAGTCGTGGCTGCCTCCAACCTCCGCGTCTATTCTTCTGTCACGCACTGCGACATGAAGTTAGGCTACTCCCAAGAAGTGGAGAGCCACTACGTAGAAGGTCTGTGTAAACAGTTCTACGAGGACATGGTGGACATCATCCAGGCCACAGTCCAGCAGAACTTTGACACAGAGACTGATCCGTTGTACGATGAGATCCTGCAGCACCTGTCCCTCTGCAAAAACTTCGCAGCCCTCTATGAGTACAAGGCCGAGTCACTGGATTACGTGCAGGAGTATGTCATGCCGTCTAAGGGAAGCAGGATGAGCCCTCTAGTGGTGTACGGAGGACCCTGCACTGGAAAGACACTGCTGCTGTCTGAGGTGGCCAAAGAGGTGAGACACGCAAGCTGAGAATATTTGAAAATGACGCTGTTATCTTTCTCCTTTTGTGTCATCTCCGTCCCCCTTTCTGTCTCACTCTGTCTCACTCTGGCTCACGCTTGCTTTTGTCTGTCTGTCTGATCTGAGCATGTGTCCGTCTTTGCACAGCAGAGTATGAGGGGGCGTGCAACTGTTCATCTCTTCTCATCAAACGCTTGCTTGACCATCTGTGTGTCTGCCAAGAGTCAGTCCATTGCCATGCGCACGTCTCTAATATCCTGTGAAGCCACGCAAGTGTGTGTGTGTTCACGTCAGTCCACATCTGTGTAAGACTTTGTAGGTGTGCTTTGATTTGCGGGTTTCATCTATGTGTTAACATTTGCGGTGATTTCGCAGCGAAGATTGCCTACATTTGTTTTTTAATGGATGCACAAGTGTGTATGTGTAGCCTATTCTCTGTTTGCTCTGGATTTGTGTGCCATCTGGCTGCCTGGCTACATTAAGATCACACTGTAGCCAAGATCACACAGCAGACACCCACTTATCCAGCCCTCCTGTCCAACCTTGGTAATAAGTGTCACAATAATACTCACATTTATTGTAAGCGCCATTCATATTATCCAGATTCAGCTCATAGCAGCTGTGTAAAATGTTACAATAACAGCAAGAAAACAATGATTAAAGCTTTAATTTAGGTGTTTAAGATTACAAGGTTACAATGTTTGAAAGTACAAATTCAACGAGACTTGAGATTAAAGGTCCCATATGTGAAAATATGTTTTTATTTTTCCATTTATCAAGTTCCCCCACAGTGAGCCAGTCCTCTAGCTTTACAGCTCTAGCTGTCAATCACACACAGAGAGAGTGTGTTCTTCCTGAAGGGGGTGGGAACAGCAGCAGGTCATTGGTTTTTTAAGCAAAACACCGCATTTAGAACAGTCTTAAAACCAGGGGTTGTACAGTCATGATGAAATGAACCATCTTTGTAATATTTCATGCTGAAAAACAGAAAGACACACTATGGAAACACCTAAGACTTTGATTAATGTGCTGAAAGTGGCACAATATGGGACCTTTAAGTAAAAGACGGGGTGACTTTAAGGTCTATGGCTTCAGGCTAGCAACACTAAATGTACACACTCGGAGCCCAGACTCGTAAAGGTAGGGGATCTCTGTGAGAAAAGACGAAAGAATGGTGAGATGGAAATAAAAATTCTATAATTTGGAGTTATTCTCACCCTACTGCTTCAGTGCAACAGGACCACGTGTCTTGTTTTCCATCAAGCTTGCTTTCTGAGAGCCACAACATTTTGTAACATTGTTGTTGTGGATGTTTTCAAAGCTTGACACACTGTTTCCTGAGATGAATCATTCTTTCTGCTTTCTTACAGTCTAGGTTTTGTCAATTCAAAATTAAGCTGAGATGTTTCTCAATACAATATATTCAAGTTTATTTACAAGCACTTATAAGCAGATTGATTTCTGACACAATCCTATTGTACTAATACATAAATAAGCCCAGTTTACATGTGTTCTACCCATTATAGTTGTAGGGACACTGTCTATTTAGTAAAAGGTCTGGATATTAAATACTTCTGCAGTAGGCATTCACGATTAAGTATTTTCAGTCAGATGTCTAACGTTTCTCACAATTATATTGTCCTGTGTATGTATCTCTATCCATTCGGTACTTACTGGAGGTTAAAACAAAAAATAACAGTTTGAATTCCTTTGTGGCCTTTGTGTTCGAAGGAGAGGGGGTTCTATTAGATTAAAGTCAGCCTAAAGGAGGCACTGAATATAGACAGAGGAGTTCTGGGACCACTGTGCTGCTCCTAGAGTCCAGTGGGTGTGATTCACACCTGGCCTGTTTAGTTTGATTCATCTGAACCCTGGAGCATTTTGGTCTCAATTTTGAGCTCAGACCTCGCTGGGTCTATCGCAAAATACGTCTCTCTGTTCTCCTCCAAGTGGCCTGAGATAGGGTTTGTTTTGTAGTTTTCCTTAGTAATATTTAAAATGAAGCAAACTGTAAAATTAGATAAAAGTTTGGCAGAAAGATTTACATATTTGATAAATATTTGATTACTAGTTTATTACTAAGCCACCCCATTAAAATTAGAAGTTCAAAATGTCTTGCATTCATGGGAGTCTTGTAAGTCAGTCTTCCATGAATACACTTTTACAATAAGCTTAAAACCTTTCTTAACAAACTGCATTTCTAAAGCCATAGATTGTCTTACAAGTGATTCTGCACACCTTAATAAAAGACTTGAAAATAATCACGTGGCAAAGACAAAGATAATGTCAAAGGGAATTGCACAGACATCTCATTTTGAGCTTTAATACCTCAGTTCTGCTCAGGTCACCGTGTTAAACCAGCAGCTTTAGGCCTTTGTGATAATAACAGGTGTGTGAGAACATTAGGCAGACTTTCATATCATCAGCCAAACCACACACAGTTGCAGAATATGAATAAATGTATTAGATGATAAATTGAACTAGTTGTTAGACAGACTGTAAAATCATAATATTCAGCTGAATGTAATAGGTTCCTAACACTGCAATGGCTGCTTTGACACAGTTAGAGAATATTGCCAATACAGAAATGAGTCTGAAACGACTCTGCTGAATTTTGGAACCGTGATAATAGCTGACATTTACCGTGTCCAAGAATCAAATTAATTAATGTGGAATTTCATTTTTGGGTGATTGTTTAAATTAGGCTTATGCATAGTTATATTGTAGCTGTATTGAAGGTCATATGGAACACTGATGGTAGTTAAACTCCAGTTTACTGTACATTTCAATTAACAGACAAGACTTCTCAAATCAAGAGGGGCAGTTAAAAGCTGATGTATGAGTTTGGCATAAATATAAAGCATATTTAAAATACAAGAAATAGAGAGATTTTGTGCCTCTCTCTTTTTCTCTCCCTTTGTCTCAGAGCTCAGTGTGTTGTAGGCTTTATCTGTGTTTCTCTAAAAGGGTCAAATAACATCAGAATCCCTCCCAAAAGCTGGTCTGGGGCATTTAAGGTATTTAGGAATGAAATTAAAAGATCAGTGAATCTTCAGATTTTGAGCAGTTCTCATTCATAGGTTATTGCTCTTAAAAAAAGATTTTAAAATGTGTATATTTTCATGGCTTTGAAAATGATGACATTACAAATCAACATTACTGAGTTTCTTTCATTTTGCCATGTGTATCAAAAGTAACATTTAGTGTAGCACAGTTATTCTATCGTGAAAAAAAAATTCAACCTCTCCTTCTTGCTGTGATAATGAGCCCTTCCCTGATCATTCTAGTTGTTTGCCTCTGGTTTCTTCAACTACTGACTAGAAGAATGCAAGTCAGTTTTAATCAGTAAGCATACACAAGCATCTGAAAATGTTCTAAATCCTAAAATGATCCACAGTTTATATCCCTGTTCAACAGTCATATTTCAAGAATCTTTCAGTTAAATAATCTTACCGTACATATTGTAACAGTTACCTCTCAATACTGTTTTTCAGGCCTACACATGGCTGCAGAAAGAGATGGGCCCTGAAACTGACCCAGTGGTCATTGTTCGTTTTATTGGCTCCAGCCAGCTCTCCACAGACCTACGAACCCTCCTCCAGAGCATCTGTGAACAGATTGCAATCAACTACCGCTGCCTGATTCACTTTTTGCCTAACAAGATTCAGGAGATGAGAGAGCTCCTGATCAACCTCCTAGGGGAATCCTCGTTCCACAGGCCCTTGGTCATCGTCCTGGATGCCCTGGAGCAGCTTTCAGATGCCGATGAAGCTCGCAAACTGTGGTGGCTCCCCATACACCTGCCTCGAACAGTCCGCATTGTAGTATCAACGTTGCCCAATAAACACGGTATCTTGCAGAAGCTCCGCCACCTCATCCATGATGAGGGCTATTATGTGGAATTAATCCAGAGAGACCGCAAAGTCTGCAGCCAAACATTAAAACAGCAATTGCTGGGGGTGAAGAGAAAAGTCACCTCAGGCCAACAGATCTATGTCAATGAGGCACTTGCCAAGTGTACATTGCCAATGTTTGTCAACCTCATCTACAGAGAAGTAGTTCACTGGAGGTCTCACAAAGATGTGGATGATAGATCCCTCTGTTCCACAGTGCATGAAAGCATAGAGCAGCTGTTCTACTCTGTCGAGAACAAATTGGGGCAACGATTTGTCTTCAGAGCATTAGGATATATCACCATGGCCAAGGCTGGGTTAACTGAGGTTGAGCTGGAAGATATCCTGTCACTTGATAACATAGTTCTTGGGGATGTCATTGTGGCAACTTACCTCAAAAACCCATTGAGGATCTCCTATGACTTGGTTGCGAAGCTTAAAGAGGAGCTGGATGGCTATCTGGTGGAGCGTCAGGTGCGGAACGTCACCTTGATGGTTTGGGCCAACAGACACCTACATCTCATTGCCCAGAAGCTGTACCTTAGCAATGAAGAGGATGTGCATCAAATGCACAGTCTCTTAGCTGAGTACTTCCTTGGGGCTTGGTCAGGAGGCAGGAAGAAAATCTTTACCTATGATAACAACCACTTCACTTCCCTGAACATTTCTCATCACAAAAACCCTCACCATCAACAGTCCCATGAAAAAACATCTTCTGATAAGTACTCTTATGACAGACAGACTCCTGAACAACCTTGGGTGTTCCAGTGCAATCTTCTGGAGCCTGACATTTTCTTTGTCAATCACAGAAAGATGACAGAGCTGGTGTATCACCTTACCAGAAGCGGGCGCACCGATGACCTGATGTTTGGCGTCATTATGAACTTCAGTTGGCTCTACACAATGATTAAGATTGGCCAGTTTGAAAAGGCTTTAACAGACATTGATCTAGCTTACAGTTACACCCAAGAAAAAGAGCTGAAGTTTCTGGCCACCACCCTACGTAGCATTAAGGTAAAAGTGCTGAAGAACCCAGCATCTCTGTCTGCAGAGCTGCAGCAAAGGCTTCTGCCAGTAGTCACCTCCCTTCCAAAGCTCAGACACCTCCTACTGGAGTGTGACAAAGATGGCCCAAAGTACTGCTCTATTGTGCCTCTCCACTCCTCTATGGATGTCACCTACAGTCCAGAAAGGCTTCCTCTGTGCTCTAGCTATATGCAGATTGTGGAGATCTTGCCCACTTTAGCCCCAAACATAGTCCTTGTTGCATTGGAGGACGGGTCGGTCAGCACCTGGGATGTAGAAAGCAGACAGCTTCTACGACAGATCGACACAGCCAGATCTGTTGTGCTGGGAATCAGGCTAACCTCTGATGAGAAGTATCTGGTCGTGGCCACAACCAAAAATACACTGCTCATCTATGATAATCACAAGTCCTGCCTTTTATCTGAGGTTGAAATCAAGGGGTCCAAGCACGGTGGCATCACTGGTGGGGTTGCCTTCATCAATGGCTTTACTTTGTCTACCCATCATGCTTTGGCTTGGCTTGAAGCTAGTAAAGACGTCAATG
Organism: Amphiprion ocellaris; assembly: GCF_022539595.1. Taxonomy (NCBI): domain Eukaryota; kingdom Metazoa; phylum Chordata; class Actinopteri; family Pomacentridae; genus Amphiprion; species Amphiprion ocellaris. Next base: position 17,255,454 of record NC_072788.1, read on the forward strand.
TCATTGACCTCCTCTACGGCTGGCCTCTCTACCAGTTCCACTGCTGGTACGAGGTGACTTGTGTCCAGTGCTCGCCAGATGGAATGTATGCCTTCTGTGGCCAGTACCTCAACACTGCATCTGTCTTTCATCTAGGAAATGGTGACAAATTGGCCACTATGACATCTGAGTTTTCTGGGGGGTTCGTCAAATCCATCCTTGTGCTGGACACCCTTAACCAAATGGTGATGGTTGACAATGAAGGCAGTCTGTCAGTGTGGAACACCAAAGAGATCACCAACCCGAAATTGATGGAAGATTATGATTGTAGAGGGGATGACAGTGAAGTGGTGGGCATCGAGCTATCTGAAGACCAGCGTTCCATTCTCATTTGTAAGGCCAGGAGTATTGAGGTTCTGGACACAAAAGTATGGAAAATGGTAGAGAAGTTCAAAGCCAAGCGTAGTGAACGCTTTGTTGCAGCTGTTCTCTCCAAAAATGGACAAAGCATTGTGGCCTCCATGGAAAACACCTCCTCTATCTTTGTCTGGAGGAGGGACAGTGGACAGTGCATGGCTAGCCTGATTGAGATCTCAGGGGCTATTGTAAAACTCATCAAATCAGTCCACCACAATCTGCTGCTTTCTGTTGCCAGCAGTGGAGTTCTGTCTGTCTGGGACATTGATATCATCACCGCCATGTCCAACATTGACAAAACAGGCAAGAAGATCCAGACCTTGCAGCTGTCCGGCAGAGAGGACTACGTGTTTACCATGGATGGCTCAGAAGCTGTCCACAAGTGGAACTTTAGCACTGGATTTATTGAAACAGTTTTCAAGCACGAGGGCATAGTGGAGAACTGTGTCCTAACCTCCTCAGGGGATCTCATGGTGACTTCAGACGACAAGTCCAGTCAGTACATTTGGCAAACCAACACTGGAGAAAATATCTTCCGCATCAATGGACAGAGAATATCACAGCTGCTAATCACCCACAACGACCAGTTTGTGGTGTCCCTCTGTGAGCAGAATGCTTCCAGAGTCTGGAGGCTTGCTACTGGGCACAAAGTGTGCAACATCTTAGTCACTCTCCAGAATGCACTCATCACCACAGCAAACACATTCTTGGTGGGAACATCCAAAAACAAGCTCCTTGCTGTCAGCCTTTGGTCGGGCAGCGTATCAAAGAAATTTGTCTGCGATGATGGTATCACCATTGTCAACTTCAAGCTCATTCCTGACTGCCCTGACTGCGTGGTCTTCATTACGTCCACAGAGACCGTCTTTATCTGGAGTGTGGCAGATGAGTCTGTTTGCAGACGTGTCCAGCTCCCAACCAACTTCCTCAAAAATCTAGAGGACTTCCAGATCTCTCCCAATGGGAAATTAGGAATTGTCTCTAAAGGTGACGAGAATATTAACGTCCTGGATCTTCACAGTGGGAAGCTGCGGCTTGTCCACGCTGCAGGTATAATCTGGCGCCAGAAATTATCAAGAGATGGTCGTTATCTTGTATACATCTGTTTCCGGAACTGCGACGAAGACGATGATGCTGGTGTCGTATCCAACCTGATCGTGATGCGGCTTGCTGATGGCAAGAGCATCGGCACATGCTCGCTTTACAAGACCCCAACCTTCCTGTCTCTTTCCCAACGAGCACTAAACATCATCATTGGCTTTGAGGATGGCAGCATCGGCACATACACAGTTGTGGATCGTGTGGATGCTGCTCTCAAGATAAAGATAGCCACCTCCAACAGCCGACAGATTGTCAACAACGCCTCGCAGAAGGTGCGGCCCAAATGTGGCAACCATTCCTTTAAAACCGTCGCTGACTGCACTTGGAGGGAGTCAACAGAGGTGTTCTCCAGGGACAGCCCCATCAACGTGTCGGACTCCGGAGAAGGTGAGTCGACAACGCCTACAAAAAAGACTGAACTGCTGCAGTGATAGGTGGAGACGAAAGGAGTAGGAGGAGTTAAGATAGGTGGGTGGACACAGGTGACAAAGCTTGGAATCTCTGGGGTTGCAGTTGATTCTTGTTTACAGCCACGTGATTCAGCTGCAGATGTCAGCCCTCTGGGTAGTTAATGGGCCGACCGTTTTAACGCTGCACTCAAATTATGTATTACTTACTTCCAACTTATGATACACTTTGTTTTACACATGAAGACTGTTAGAAAAATACTGTTTTAGAAAAGAAGAAAAATGTCAATTCTGTGAAGTATTAGTTTGCCATTATGTGTCCTTTTGCATTTGAAGAACAAAGTTATTATTCAAATGTCTCGGTCAAACATTTTCAAAGCCATTCCAGTGATCTTTGCCACTTTCATTGTACACTCTTTATTTTCATTGTGCACATTAAGCCATAATGTTGTTCTTAAAAGAGTATATTTATGTTTGTATTTACATCAGGCCGTACTGTACAAAAAGGAAGAACTATGAACATATGTACATATCTCTTTTTGGCTGCTGCAATTTGTGCAACTCCTTAAAAATGTTATGTTGTGCTTAATGCAATCAAAGTGAGTGCCTGGAATTTAAAATGTTCTTTATGTGCAGATTACAAGATTTATGAAAATGCAGGGAATTTGTAAACACAGTATACGCACCGTTACACACTACTTGCATTGACGTTAAATCTAGACGATCAGTGTAATGAAATCCAGTCAACAACACGAGAGACGGATGGCATTGCTCTTTGTTATGATAGTTGTAGGATATTTCTTGGAACAGTTTACGTAAATTTGATGTGAATTTACCTGCAGTTCCGTCAATTTGTGTGCTGTTCCTTTTAAGGGAAACACCACTATTGAGCATACAGTGTAGCATAGCACCATACACATTCACGCCTTAACCAGTGTTCTTGCTTTAGGTTTAGTGGAGTTTGTTCAAATGTTCCAGTGTTACAGGACAGAGTGATTAGCCCGATGTTTGAAACAACTTGGCCATGTGAATATATATAGAAGTTTAGACAGTAGATGGACGCACTTTATGAGTGGTTTGTGAGAAGTTATTAGATTTATTTATATGAAACATTGTATAAATTGTTTAGAGTGATCTAGATTTGTCTTAAAACATGGATTGGGTCCACTTACAGAAACACACAGACCATCCAGGTACTTGCAGGCTACAGCTGACTCTCTTGAAAAGCTACAGTCTCTTCATATATAAATTAGGGCTGGACCCGAATATCCGAATATTCGGTCCTTGTGGTGGTATCCGACTATTAATTTTGAGATCTGCTGCTTTACCGTCATTAAGAATCGGCATATATTAGTCTTGTGGACTGCAGTGACCTCAGGGGTCAGCGTTACTTTGGATTGGCCAGTTGCCTGGCTGTATCACGCAGACCTACCAAGTCTGACGTCGTGAAGAGGGAGATATGTGAATGCAAAAATGGGGATATCCATGCTAATGCTAACGCTGTCGGACTCCGATGATAACCCCCCCATGGACGAGGCAAATATTTGGGTATTTGTTATTAACGGGACCTGAATATCCAGAGCCCAGAAATTGCTTTTCGGACCAGCCCTAATATATATATATATATATAAAAACAAAAATGCTGTCATAGCGTTTTGCATCAGAGGTGAGCAATTTGGAAATCTGTGGGATTACATAAGGGTCGGGAAGATTGTGATGAACTGCTAAAATGCAATTAAAAATAGGCATTTTGTCGATATTTACAAAATGAAATACTGATATGATGTCACACTGTTACACATATGATAATATCATACATAACCAAGTACCAGTAACTAAGGACAACATATAGTACAGTTAAAATTACAGACTCTGTCTTCACTTTTGAGTGTATTTGGCAAAAATGAGACAAAACACACAATAAAAGATATTAGAAATGAATCGGACAAATAGCTTTGTTTTCTAATAGATGGTATCATAATTGTGAATTCTTTTAGCTAACATCATGATGTAGTGGAAACCTAATGCCATCACATCCCTATTTCAGAGCCTGTGATTGTTTGTCACCTTTTGTAAAGCAGTGAAAAACCTTTGCGTAAGGTCTTCAAGGTAGTGAATGGTAGTAGTTGAACAATTTGACTGCTGTCATAAGCACAGATTCAAAGCGGAAGTTGCATTTTAGATGTACTTTTTATTACATTTAATTATACTTTCTATGTCAGTGTTAAATTCTTTGTTACACAAGCATTACTCAATAGCTAGATAGCTCAATGGCTAGCGGCTTTGACTTTAGCATGGGAGATCAATGGTTCAAACCCCAGTCACGGCGCAGTTGTCCAGTGAGGAGCCTTGGGCGGAGTCCTTAGTGCTTCCCCACTTACCTATGTTGTATCTACTCTCAGATGTATGTTGCTCTGGATAAAAGCATCTGCTAAACGAAATTGCAAATTGTCTCAGGCAGGGCTTTTTCCTAGTTTTACCAAAGGTGGTATACTCCACAGGTTTCCGGTTTCTTTCTACACTATTTCACAGGCTCTTGATCTTTTGGACCCTTATTTGAGTCTGCAGAAACTGACTCTGATAACAGCATGACAGGCTGAAATTAAAACTGCTGACAATCTAAAAGAATATTTCGGAGTCTATGAGGTTGTACCTTGCAAGGTGTCGCGATAGCTTTTAAAAGCATGTCTGTAATAACCCAAAACTTAATTTGTTTTCAACAGTATTAAACTCTGATGAGTCAAATCATCTGCCAGGCATGATAAAAAAACAAACAAACAAAAAAAACACACACTTTCACTTTTACATATACTTTATAAGGGCTATTCTATCTTATTGTATGTTTACTAGTTTTGAACAGTTGAGGTAATGGCCCTTGGATAATTTCAAACCGGGTAGTAGCACCAAGCTTTAAAATACTTTATTTCCCCCCAACTCAAGAGTTTCTAAATTTAAAAAAAAGAGAGATTCTATTATGTAATTGCCAAAGTCCCAATTATAGTTTGTGTTTCATTTTGTTGACCGTCTCATTGGTTTTTGAGGCTTGTACTGTAATTATATTGTTACCAAATTGTTTCAGTGTTGGACTGTGATTCTGTTTATGATAGAGAAAATGTGCTATCTTTGCTAAAAAGTTTAAAAAGAGTCCTCTTATAAAATATATTGGAATGCCAGTTTAAGAGTATATTTGAATGTGTCCATATGGAAGCCAGTAAATGGTATTATTGTATGTTAAGTAACTTGAATGACTTTTAATAACTTACATGTTTGCAACTCATAGTTGACATACTGGTAATGAATGTTTCTATGGTATTCTTTGTATTGTCAGGACTGACTTACCTGTTTAGAGATTTATATTTTCATAAATGTTGTACTTACATTTTGTTACAGAGTTGTTTAACTGGAATTCAAACAGAAAAGAAACTTATGTCTGAAGCAATATGAAACTAGTGTGTATGCATTGTTTGTATGAAACATTTTAATGTAATAAAATGGTTCACTTTTTGCCTCCACTCCGCCGCCTCACTGGAAGTCATTAAAGCACTAGATAACAACCGAGGTGAATAAGCTCCGTCCAACTGGCTACAATCAACCCAGTCCTGAAGTAGTGCTGGCTGTAAGTTAAGCTGCAGAGCAGGCTGTGAAACAGGTAATTCATGAAGTTATTTTTTTTTGTGTGTGTGTCCTGGAGTCACAAAACACTGACAGCGCTGACAAACACACACACACAGAGCGGTGCAGTAAAAGGATTTGATAGGCCAGTAATTGCTTGATGCCGAACGCCAGACAAGCGTGGTGAATATTTTTCCAACACTGGCTGACATTGTCATTATAATTAGGCAATGCATGTGCAGTTTACCTATTCTACACCAAACACACACACACGCAGACGCACACTCGCTGAGACACACAAACTTGCAAAGTAAACACATCCAGGATCAAACTGTGATTGGCCAATAAAACCCTGTTGCTTTGGGCTACCATTTTAATTTCCCAGTGGTGTCACTCTAAGTCAATCTGTCAGTGTGTGTGTGTGTGTGTGTGTGTGTGTGTGTGTGTGTGTGTGTGTGTGTGTGTGTGTGTGTGTGTGTGTGCGCGTGTCCTGTCTCCACGGCAACATCAGGCCGGCAGCAGTCACAGGCTTGGCCACGCCTCTCATTGTAATGATGGTGAGCTCATGTCTGTTGGCTGTTGGGGCTGCTTCCAGTCCTTAGGACAACAAGGGCTTGACTATCGCTAGCACATTCCACCTGCAGCGCCGCACAGGCATATAATTACACCGCTTGTTTGCCAAACAGGAGGTCTCCACAGGTCACGCGGTGTGTTTCTGTGTGTGTCCTACTGTAGGTGCGCTATGACATTGCCTCTTATTTACCCAGCCCTAAAATAGCCACCTTCTTTGTCAGCGGCGTTTGCTCTATAAGCCAGAGCCCTCCTTTTGTCATTCTTGTACTTTTTTTTTTTCCTCTGACTGTAACCTGTATTTTCCGCGATGGGGAAGCCTATGAGTCACTCCCCCCCCCTCTCTCCTCTCTCTGGCAGGCCAGATAAACCAACCACCGCTAAACACTTTAACCTTACTGGCAGCTGAAATTAAACCCAGCTCGGTATCAGCTTTGAAAACATCCTCTGGTTGTTTGAGTAGCTTGTGTTTGACTAACTAAAAGCCCTTCTCCAAATATGGTGTGTTTGCACAAAGAAATCCCACCAATTTGGGTACATTTTGTCTGTGAGGTGAGTTACAATGAATCCCTTCAATCGACACCCCTATTATTCTTTCCCCACATTTTCCCAACGCATCAACGCTAGACCTCAGTTAGGAAAAGATAACTACCAACAAGCCCTGACCTAATTCCTCTGAAGCATGCTGGGAGGAGAGGCGCTGTCGTGTGAAGGCTCTCCGCTACGAGTCCGTTGCTCTATTTTGATTTCAGGTGAACAGTAGGAAATGGGAAATGTTAGAAGAGCTGTTTGCTTGTGATAGGTTAAAGAGATTAGAGCGGTCGCCCCGTACTGCTGCTTTTGTGGGGGGTTTCAGCTGAACTGGAGGCGGAGGAGGGAATGAAACACAGTGACAGCTAATGGACAATACACAAAACAAAAGCTCCGGTGCAGAATCTTTAAGTTTGACGACAAAGAATCGAATCCTTTTAGTGGGGGATGCCTTCTGTTTTCATGTACATTAACCTCATTTTAAAGGGGAAATACTGGTGCAGCCATGGCTCAGCTCACACCGGAGTCCATGAGCATTTCTGTCGACTGATGCGTCACCATTGAAGCCCAACAATGAGGACATTCAGCAATGTCTGACATCAGATCAAAGGTCTTACTTTTGGTATGAAAGGCTTTCTGAAACTACAAAAAGTGACTGACAATAGGGTTTAAGTTCTGCTTTCTCAGCAGGAGAAAAGGTCAAAACCACAAAGTCATTGTCTCCACAGCTAATTCTAGACCTTGGAAACAATCTAACCACAAGCTCCATTTAGTAGTGTTACTGAGCAGCTCGTAAATTGCTTCCCCAGTGTCTGTTTTACTTTCAAACTGGATCAAACAGCAGCTGCAGTGTGTTGCGTCTATTTTACTCTCATTTACAACAATTAGCTACAATATTAAAACCACCTGTCTAATACTGTGTAGGTCCACCACACAGCTTTCAACCATTGGGAACCCCTGGGGGTGTCCTGTGAGGTCTGGAACCAAAAGGTTAGCGGTGGATCCTTTGGGTGCTGTGTGAGGTGAGGTAGTGGATCGAGCTGGATCACCATGGATGTTCGATCACATTGGCATCTGGGAAGTGTGGAGGTCAGGTCAACGCCTTGGGTTTTATTGAGGCGTGGTGGGGCACACTGTCCTGTTGGGTGGGGCCACTGTCATGAAGCGGTGCAAAAATGTTTAGGTGCGTTGTAGCAATGTCGACATGAGTGTCAGGACCCAAGGTTTCATAGCAGAATATTGCACTGTAGCAAGATCAGTGTTACTCACTTCATCTGTCAGTGTTTTTGATTTTGTAGCTGATTGGTTTGTATCTAAAAAAGGAGGACATTAACTCTGATTGGGTCAACATTGGACATTCAAAAGTTTGGGATAACTTAGAAATGTCCTTATTTTTGAAAGAAAAACATTTTTTTTTCAATGAAGATAACATTAAATGAGTCATAAATACAGTCTAGACATTGTTAATGTGGTAAATGACTATTCTAGCTGGAAACAGCTGATTTTTAATGGAATATCTCCATAGGGGTACAGAGGAACATTTCCAGCAACCATCACTCCTGTGTTCTAATGCTACATTGTGTTAGCTAATGGTGTTGAAAGGCTAATTGATGATTAGAAAACCCTTGTGCAATTATGTTAGCACATGAATGAAAGTGTGAGTTTTCATGGCAAACATGAAATTGTCTGGGTGACCTCAAATTTTTGAATAGTAGTGTACATTTTACCATCTGATGTATGAATTACAAACTTTGAAAAAGCACTCAGGTTAAAAAAAAAACATAGAACTATTATATATTGTGTTTGAGGTGCAGTTTCATGATGAAAATCAATATTTTCTATATCCATCCATTCATTATTTATACACTGCTTTATCAGCTAGAGTCCATCCCAGCTGACTTATGGTGAAGTCAGTGGACATCCTGGACAAGTCACCAGTCTATCACAGGGCTACACATAAAGACAAACAATCACACTCACATTCACACCTACATACAATTTAGAACCACCAATGAACCTCAGCATGTTTTTGGACTGTGGGAGGAAGCAGAAAGATCCCAGGAAAGTTGGGACACCAACTGGGGATTTTATAGCTGCCAGGTGACAGTGCCAACCACCAAGCCACCGTGCAGCCCGTGTTTCTACATGTCTTATTTAAAGTTTCTCCATGAATAAATTCCAGCAGTAATGGTTTGTGTCCACAGGGGGCATTTTTTGATTGGTTTTAGGCTTAATGATTCAAAATGTGTCCAAATTACATGATACTTTACCCAAGGAACCTAAGACATGTGACTCAAAAACCTGTCCAAAAAAGTTGCCTGAAATGACTAAAAAATTTTCAAAATAGCTAAAAATCTGTCCAAAAAGGTGTCAAAGATTGGCCAAAGATTGACAAATGGCTGAAAATGTGTCCGAAAACAGGTTGTATCATGCGGGATTTCAAACCAACATGGCAACTTCTTTGGAAACGTTCACACCGAAATAAGTTGATTGTTGTTTCCTTCTAAAAGACATTTTCTTGTATCAATCCTCTGAATTAAGCTTGTCAATAACCTTTCCATAAAGTGTTTTGTGAAGTTCTACTGTTTTCACAGTGTAGCTATACGACGGAGAAATGATTCTTCCAAATACAGGTGTGTCGATACTACAATCTCTGAGACACATTCACTAGACTAAGATCATCTTAATTTGACTAATTGTGGGACTTTTAGCACAAACTGGCTGCACCTGAGTTGAATTTGGTGAGTCACTTTAAAGGGGTTTTATTTTTCTAATTAATTTACATTATCCTGTAGAAATCCATTTACATGTTGACATGAAAGAGGCTTTTTTTTGGTAAATTCTTGTCAGAAAATTCAGAATAGTGACAAGATAGATGGATAGATGGATAGATAGATAAACAATATTCTCTCTAGAAAAAGTTAAATATGAATTTATTTTTGTGTATCTATCATATTTTAAAGCATTATTTATGACTTTTAGTAACTCTCGTTGCTTGTGTTTTTTGTTAGTGTTTCCAACAAAACCCAGAAAAAAATGAGGAAACAGTGGAGTGAAAAGTGATGGAAAGTATTTATGTGACACTACTGGCCATGTCTTTGAATATGTCTGGCAGGGTTCTATTTTGCATCTGATGTGTCACATTGTTGTCAAGTTTTGTGTCTTAGCCAGGATATTAGATGCCATCCTGTCAAGCTTGACAAAACATCTCTAATCTGGTTTCAATGGCATTCTAAGCATTTTTATTTCCCAAAGCCCATGGAAAAACTGGAAACACCTACACCTTCATGCTCATATGGATAAAAACAACCTTACACGTATGCATGTGCTGAAAAATGCGTATCATTTTAAGTAGAAGGCTGCATGAGAAATTATTATTTTACAGTTTGAAACAACAAATGGTCTATTTGTTCTTTGAACCTTCTGCATTTACATGAATGTTTTCTTTGTGTTACAGCTCGAAATACATTTCAAATGCTGCTCTTTATCTCTGCTTTCGACCCCTACTAAAATGCACTTGTGTATCTGTAAACACTGAACCGGTTTTTCAGTTGTGCGTCAGCCTCAGGGAGGTAATTTGTCTATCAAGTGACAGTAATCAGTCCCCTCTTCACACTCTGAAGAATAATACACTTATTAATGTCATATCCTTTGCAGAGTGTCACTTAGATGGGATGAAGCTGCTTGTGTACAATAAAGACGAACAAAAACATGTTTTTAAAAGAATTTTCACCTCTTATGCATGATTCATGTAGGTTTCAGGTCAAACTTAGCCCAAAAACTTAAAGTAAGTCTTCATTTTTCTTGCTTCTCTGGAATGATGCCAGGTTTTGTTAAGTGGAGAGCAAGTGTTCAGGGGTTATTTCACTCTAATCTCATCTAAGTCATATGATCAACCATGGTGACGGTGAAGAGGCAGGTCAGGTTAAACTGTGTCAAGCTGGACAGGTTAGGGGGTCAAGACAGGAAGTCACTTATTTTAAAGCCTCGTGTACACTGAAAGATACTGGTTTAGTGGGTATGTTATGGCCCCCAGGTAGGGATTAAGTCTAAGCAGACATCCGCCAGTCTAAATTCAAATCAGCTATAGTATGCCACTTTAAAGAAAACATACTCTTAACTACTCCATTAATACGATATTGTAGCATGGCTACGAGCAGTTAACAACCTATTTGGTTTGTGATGTTCTTATACAAATCGGTCTCTCTTATCAGGTTATGGTTCTATAAAATATAAACAGAACAAAAAAGTGTAGTTGAGGAACAATATTCAGTGTTTCAGCATTAAAAAGGCAAGCAAGGCAATAAATAACAAAAAAACCCTGTATATTAGCACAGCTAGAAAACTCATCAGTGAGAATAAATGAAATTATTCTCAGATGCACAGATCTGCAGCACATGACACTTTATATGTAAATAGTGGTGTATAGTTATATAATGAGGTTATAACATTGTTAAAACTGCATCACTCAGGTGTTTTAGAATTTTTAATGATTAAAATTAATGATGATTAAGACTGACTGCTTTTTTTGTAAGTAAAAAAAATCTTCTTATGGCACTTTTCAAGTGTTTTGCAGTTTATAAAAATGCTGTGGGAAGCAAGTAAATATACATATTCGATATGAAAAGAGTAAACCTGGATTTTGGTTAGAAAAACAAAAAATAAATATTGACACTGGATTCTGGGAAATTAAACCATTTATTACAACAAATAGGTCAACTGAATGTGAAAATAACATTTTTCTCAAGAAATAGGTTTACTTTTTCTTATGTTCAATCATAGTCTGCTACACTGAATATTTAAATCTCTAAGTCATGTCAACGCTATTTACACCAATCAGTCATTCACGCATATGGCATTGTCAGAAATTGCAGCATTTTTTTTTTTTTTTTTTTTTTAAAGAAATGCAGCATTTGTTCCAAAATCACGGCAACATAGAATGTGACCATTTAATATAGATGTACGCACAGACAAAATGAAGATGCGCTGAGCACAGGTGTGTGTTATGCATGTGTATGTTATATACGGATACTGAATCGCATGACCTAAATATGTAGTGGGCGGCGGGAATTGATGGGAATCGAAAATACCCCCACAATTTAATCAATTGTTCCTTATATCATTTTTGATGGATAAGTCCCGAAAAGTCCACAATGGTGGATTTGTAGTAGCATCGCAATCATGTGATCCCCCGCAGGCAGCTGATGTAGTGGTCACTAGTAGTCATAGTTACAGTGACACTGTAATGGCATCTGGCAATGATACAGAAATCTTTAACAAATCCATGGATCCAGACTATAAGCCACAACACTGCCAAAATCTAATCAGTCGGTCCTTGTGTCATTTCTGACCTTCCCTGAAAATGTCACCCAAATCCGTTAGTCTGTTTTTGAGTAATGTTGCTAACAGAAAGACAGACAGACCAAACCAACGCTGATCATCACATAACTCCACTGCGTTTGTTGGTGGAGTAAACAACAGACATTAAGCTTCAGTGCATTCTGATTTAAAAAAAACAAGGTTAACTTTAGAAATGCACTTAACAATTTTAAATATTAACCCCCTAAAATATCATATATTCTATTAATATACCAAACTTATGTGAATATTAGGGGGTTTTTTTATTCAAACTTTTATAGCTGTTAATATTATCATTGTTACTGTTTTTAAAGCTAATTGGACGTGTCAGTAAAAGTGAATGCAACGTTGCTGCGCTAGCTTTAGTTTTACAGTGAAGGGTGTAAACCGGAAGCAGCTGTGCGTCGCGGCGTGCAGCTTGACCGCGGTCCACCGGTTTCCCATCAGCAGACCGCTGCTCACAGGAGACATGGGACCGTGGAGTCACCGAGGGGGGGCAACTCTTCTCAGCGACTCACCACAACAACTCAACCCAGAGGAAGGAAGTCTTCTCTAGCCGAACATGTTGACTGGAGCCTCTACTTTTCCCACCTGCGTTTCTCATTTTTTACTCAATACAAGCACCGGAAGGGAAACAACTTTAATGACATCCGCGCATTTTTGACACCTGCGGCTAAAGTGCCACACCTTCGCTTAGCACGACAGGTAGGCTGCAACACGGTTTTTGTTTTTTTTAAAGGTTATTGCGTTTTGTTATCATTGTTGGCGGCTTCCATTAAAACCTCTCGTCTAAAATAAGTTTGCAAAGAGTGAAAAGTGATAAACTTTATTGCTTCGACGGTCATTAGCAGCAACAGGTGGACGATGAGTAGTCAGACATATGGAGAGAGCCCTCCTTAGAAAACAAAGAAATACGATAAAAATTGTTAATTATGTGTGGTAAAACTGTGCTACAGTAAATAAAACACAATTTAAGTAAGACAAGACAGTTGGAAGCGGATATTTTTGAGCAGCTTTGCCAAAATTTAAGGTAATTTTCCGCTGAAGAACACCTGTTGCATAAATGGCAGATGCTATTAAAACGCACTGCAGATACAAAAAGTGCAAATGTACTGAAGGTATATGAGCTACTGTTACTTTAGTTTTTAGAAACTTTCCTCCAGCATATCTATTAGCCGTAACACTAAGAAAAAATTCATAAATAAATAAATAAAATAAGGCTGGAGCTTTTATTTTGTTGATTATTAGATTAGTTGTTTAGTTGTCTATAAAATGTCAACAAAATGGCAGAAAGTCTTGTTTCCTGTCTTGTGTTGTCAACAACCCACAGATATTCAATTTACTGACAAAGAGGAAAAAACAAGAACATATTCAAATTTTCGAAGCTGAAATGAGAGGATTTTGTGTATTCCTGAAAAAAATAAAATTCTATATATATGCATATACTACTGTTCAAAAGTTTGGAGTCACTTAGAAGTGTCCTTATTTTTGAAAGAAAAGCATTTTTTTAAAATGAAGATAACACTAAATGAGTCAAAAATATTGTCTAGACATTGTTAATGTGGTAAATGACTATTCTAGCTGGAAACGGCTGATTTTTAATGGAATATCTCCATAGAGGTACAGAGGAACATTTCCAGCAACCATCACTCCTGTGTTCTAATGCTACATTGTGTTAGCTCATGGTGTTGAAAGGCTAATTGATGATTAGAAAACCCTTGTGCAGTTATGTTAGCACATGAATAAAAGTGTGAGTTTTCATGGAAAACATGAAATTGAATGGTAGTGTATATATAGTGAGTAATTAAATAGTTCACAACTGATCGAGTCATCATTGTGGCCCTTGGATCGTCTTAGTAAAAGTTGTGAAGTTTAAATTTATTTAGTAAAATAATACTTTGAATACCCCTTAATGCACCTGAAAACTGAGCCCCGTAGTATTTCGGTGAATGGGAGCCCACCTCAAACACCTTGAACGCATGATCGCATGCAGGTGGAGTTAATGAGTGAACGGAGGGCTGTTTTGTTTTTTGGTGGGATGGAGTGGGCGGGCGGAGGAGGGGTCTCCAGACCTCATGTACGCGGCCTTGAGCTGTGTTTGCACGCCTAACATGTAGCCTTCCTTGTTGAACTCTCGGTCAGCGGGCCCGAACCCGTCATGCCGTGCGACTCTCTCAATACATGAAGTTAATAGACTGTTATCCCTCACTGTGTCTCTCAAACCTGCTTTTTTAGCTCCAGGCAGGTGAGATTTACTACATCATTGATGGCTGGTTTACACACCATGCTAAGCTGCGGTTTGCTGAACCCATTTTCTTGTTTTTAGTGGCAGACTCCACCCACTGGCAGCTCATTTGACAAAACAAGCCATTAAAAGTGCATGCAAATACTATTTGCCCAAGGTCTAGTTGGTTTTGTAGCAGGGCTGCTGCTGCTGGAGGACTACACCTGAAACAGGATCCACGCATGAGAACAGAGCTCTGTGCTGCTGTTTACATTGTGGTCGAGAACAGGGGTGTCAAACATACGGCCCGAGGTCCACAACTGGGCCGCCGGATGACTTTGCAAAGTGTCGATGAAAATGAATACTTACTGTGATAATATTGAACATTTTGCAATATAATGTGTAGCTTCAGTACAAAAGAGTTTGGTGGAACCCTGTTGTTGATGCAGTGCCACAACTTTGATGTATTTTTACCGATACATTTTCTACATTTTCAAGGCAGAAGGATAACTTAACCTTCTTCCTTAATAGTTCCCACTTTAGTTTGTGTCAGCTCAAGTGGTCAGGATTACAACACAGATATGGAAATAAATGTAAATTTAAAATGGTTTCTAGATCTTGACAAGCTGTGAAATACTGGATTGTTCAGTTCCAGATACCTGTGACTGAATGTTTTGTGTCTTTGTAGACACTCTGTGATCTGTAAGTTATAATGTGTAAATGATAAACTGAGGCACAACATTGTTAAAATGTCACTTATTTTTTTAAGCAATTTTTGGTTGTAATTTTTTTGTAAAACAAATGTCAACCTTTTCAGAATGTACTTTTTTTGCACTAAAACAAAATTTTGCAGTTGTGGTTACTTATAGGTTATTATGCTATAATTTTCCTGCTTCGGCCCAGTAGAGATCAGATTGGGCTGAATGTGGCCCCTGAACTAAAATGAGTTTGACACCCCTGGTCTAGAAAATACATTGTGCAGATAACTGTTGTTCTTTTAACTTTAGAGGACGTGTTGTTGCGTAACAGCAGGGAAACAGATCCCCATTAGAAATCATAGTTTCAACAGAACAGAGGAATGTAGTTGTAAAATGACTTGGAAATTTAACCAAAATAAAAATGTATGTCACAGTTAGCTCTGATTAAAATAAGGAGTTAAATAAAAGCAGTATTATTAATTTCTACAAAAAAATAAAGGGTTGCTCGTGTGTCTGCCTTTCATGTGATTCTAAAAATGCATTTTTTTGGCTGTAGCGCCACTCATTAGTTTTAAGACAAAACACTGGGCTCATTATTTTGGACTATAACTCAACAATATGGTCAGTTGAAAAACAACATCAACTTGAAAAAAGTGCTCAGCAAACAATTCAGTATAGTAGTTGTTACTGTCATTTATAAAGCAAAAATGCCAGATTGGGATTCAGATTCTCAGATGGGAGGATTTGCTGCTTATTCTGCTTTACATAATTAGAAACTTTTGGACAAACAAAACCAGCAACTGGAAGTCTTTCAAAAACATGTTAAGATTTCATAAAGCTGGAATTCTTTGTCAGTTGTTGAGACGAATTTTCAAGCAAAAATGTCACGTTTGTCAGCCTTTTAAATGTGAGGGTTTCAGCTTTTTTTTTCAGTTTTATTCAGTTATTTGCTGTGTTTCACTGACAGTGTGTCACGGCAGACTCTGGTAAATGTGATCATTTTCCATGTCTTTTTCACCTGTTATACTCTAAAGGAGAAATTTATCTGCCTTTTTTGGATCTTTAGTCATAGTACAGACAGAAGAGGCAGACAAATGATTGGTCCTTTAATGCAATACTCTAATAATTTTGACAGTAGATTGATAATTTCAGCGGTTTAATCAAGGAAAGATGAAAAGATATTGGCTGTTTCTGTGCTTTACATTGATGTAAATGAAAAATCTTTATGTGTTCGAGTTGGAAATCTATGTGCTGTGGGAAAAAATACATGTATGATAATGTTAGATTAACTGAAAATAACAGTTAGTTGCAGCCCAAGGTCTGCCTGTACACATGCATACATTCTTTACGAAGCAGCACCTAAAAATGTCGTTCACACTTCTCTCTTTTTCCCTCTGCACTGCCGCCTCTACATCATTTAAACCGGCTCTCTTCTTTCAGGCTCCACATAGGCTTGTTTACTTTCTAAAGTACAACTCGGGGCTCCTGGGTCAGGAGGATCCACAGAGGAAAACAGCAGCAGGTCTGTTTGTAGTGTGCACTAGAGGAGGGGAGAGCTATCGATAAGTGTGGGCTGCTGGGTAATAGAGAGGAGATGGGACTTGTTTTCATCTGACTGCTGCCCAAGGCCATCTGAAAAAGGATGTTTGGACGGAGCACATCATATCACACACACACAGAGGCAGATGGGAACACTGAGCTTCTGAAATGAGATATTTGATATTTTTTAATAGGACCGTATGATTGGTAGCATTTAATTAATTGTACGGCAGCTTGTTCAAACAGCAGGAATCTGAACAACAACGGTGTGTATAAAACAACTAAAAGTGCTGTAGATTGCCTGCTAACGAGGTCTGACTTCATATAAATTGGTTGCCGTGACAACTCACCATGGCTACCCTTGCCTAATCGCACCTGGCTCATTCAAATCAGCCGACCTCAAGGTCGGCTTGTCAAGCGCCATGTGTCAGACGCTCAAATCAAAAGTTGTGTATTTGGAGGGAGCCCCTTCTTTTCATCCAGCGACACACATTTAACAGTTTCTCAGGACTCTTTGTGCGAGCTGTAATTGAAAAACGCGCACAATAACATCAATCAGATGAATAGCTCCGGCTCTTTTATGGGAAGCATTATTAGGTGCGCGGGGTTATCTCGTCTTCTGTATATGCAAGTTATGAAAAGTAGTACAAGGCTGTGGGTGAGGCGCCATCTTTTTTTTCTTCTTCTTTTTTTGACACTATACCGACTTTAAAATAGCGTATTGACATTTCAGCAGGATTTTAAAAGCCTAAGAGCTGATAAGAGGTCTAAATTGAACACCTTATCGAATGCTGCAGTTCTCTTTCAGCAGAGAGTCACATCGGTCGCCGGTGACTAACAGGAACTCCCATCAATAATTGCTTTGTTCTCAGCATTACTGTGGGACTGCATTCATTTTAATGATCACACATATGCAAGATAAAATCCAGCCACGGCTTGACAAAATGCAACCGGTGGTAACTCAGGTCAAGAACAGTTAAAGGTTAAGGTTATGTTTAGTGCTTGTTGTATTGGAAGCAAAAATTGGGTAGATCTGGAAGGACTGGTGCACAGTGGAAGATAAACAAGATTGTTCCTGGTACATTTAAGGGCTGGTATCAATTGGCTGATCAGATATTGATTGCTACTTGGTTCCCATTTTCAAACACCTTCACAGACAGGTCACATGAAGGTTTTCATAGCTGGACTCACTCACATGCAAAATGTGTCCTCTTAGCTAAATCTTTATATAGCTAGCATTATTTTATGGTGGACAACAACCAAGGCTGACGTAATTATGTGTTTAGGTTGTCCATTCATTTTTGGCCAAGAATTCATGAGCTAATTATGACAACATTTCACAAAAATGTCTAATAGGATAAGTCAAGTCACGATTGCATATCTAGCACTTCCAACTTCCAATAAAACAAATTGAAAAAATGGTTTAATTAGTGGTTTAATATATTTTAGATTCAAAAGGACAAAGGCCAAGTCAGGACAGGCAACAAAAATCAAATGTAACTAGACAGGTTTGAAGAGAATTTAACTGAGCTGAGAATTTTAGTTTTCACTATCAGTTAGTCAGTTGATCGTTTTTGAAGACAATCAAGCTGCATGTTCTTATAGCGACAGACCACAACCCAAAGATATTAACTCTATTATTAAAGATCAACATGTATTTTCAAAGAGATATTTTAAGACGATTATCAATAAACAAAAAAGCGTTTCTGCTCTACGCTGCAAAAATGGTTTTATTTTAGATGCTATGTTAGAGTTCCAGAGTGATCTTTCTCTGTGCGGGTTTCATAAAAGTTAAAGCTTGAAAGTTCCCGTGATAAAATGACCATTTTTATCTTGCTCGCACACACCTGCCGAAACTGCCGAACTGCTGATGACACTGCAGTCACAGTTGTCACTACCAGTCCAGTCTTGTGACAGCAAGGCAGCACCACACTCCTCGCGTCTTTAATCCCACTGAGATCTAATGCGTTTGTGTTTGGGATGAGAGTCTGTGCCGAAAAGAAATGGCTGCTCATGTTTTGGTTGGGACACAGTGTCTACACAGTCTGTGAAAGCAGCATGTTAACAGAGCAGCAGCTTCAGCGATCCATCTGGGTCTACACAGGATGCATTTAGGCGTAGTACTGAGTGTAGGTAATACACATTTTGATGGCACTCATCACACAAACACTTGAGCATAAAACAGAGAATAAAAATACACTGCCGGTCAAAAGTTTGGGGTCACTTAGAAATGTCCTTATTTTTGAAAGAAAAGCAATTTTTCAATAAAGATACCATTAAATGAATCAGAAATACAGTCTAGACATTGTTAATGTGGTAAATGACTATTCTAGCTGGAAACGGCTGGTTTTTTAATGGAATATCTCCATAGGGGTACAGAGGAACATTTCCATCAACCATCACTCCTGTGTTCTAATGCTACATTGTGTTAGCTAATGGTGTTGAAAGGCTAATTGATGATTAGAAAACCCTTGTGCAATTATGTTAGCACATGAATAAAAGTGTGAGTTTTCATAGAAAACATGAAATTGCCGGGGTGACCCCAAACCTTTGAACTTTAGTGTATGTACTGGGTCAAAGCTGCACGTGTAAAGCAAATTGGAAGCTGCATTGTATAGAACTAGAGTGGAACTGTTTAGTCAAACAAGTTTAAGAAGAGTGACGCACAAACCGAAGCTGAAATGCCTCCCATGTAGATATAAAACTATGCTATTTCCAAAAAAATGCATAAAAAGATGAATTGCTGACTGTAGTAATGAATTGGTCTTGAGCTTCAACTAATATATTTTGCCCACCAACAGCCTGTTCATTTTCTTTTTTTTTTATGTAATATAGTTAAAAAATGCCTGTTACTGTTCACCAGAGCCCAAGTAGATGTTTCGTCCAACCAAAACATAAAGATATACATTGCAAAATTATAAAAAAAACAGAAGAGGAAAAGCTCTCCTGTTGAAGGAGCTGGAACGAGGGCTCGTTTTGCAGTTTTGCTTCTTACAGCATCATAATACTGTAGTCATTTGAGTCTAGTTCTATATTTTGAAAATGTAGGCAACATCATGGAAATTAAGAGTGATACGTAGAAGTATAAGATAAAAGAATGTGTTCTGTGTTTTATGATTTGATTTGTGAATTTTAAAATGAATGAAATGTGGAAATAACTAAGATCTGGGTCAAACATTTCCCTTGGTCTTCCTTTTAACATACCAGATATTCATCATAGTGGTGGAAATTCACTCTATATTTCTGTCTACGTTGTTCTTTCCGTACAAACGAAAAGCAGACTTGACGAAATCCACTGTAGACGGAGAAAAGGATGAAAAACAAGAAACTGAAACAACAGACAGTGAGCCGGGTGTCAGACCAGTTAGCCCACTTTTCCATCACCACACCCTTCCCATGTCACCCACATGAACATGATCTCCCTTCTCACACACACTCTGACCCTCCTTGAGTAGATGTACAGACAAAAACTATGACTTTATAGTGCGACACGCTGCTTACATAAGCCAAAGAGATCCATCAGGTGACTGAAATATGGAGGAACAGCAAAACTTTATCTGTAAAAGACTCTTTGTTTCTGTTTCTGAAAGGTTCACTAGAGACATTTCGTGGAAATATTCACATCTACACCTCAGGCAACAACTCCTCCAATGTTCATTTAATTACTAGTATTGTCAGTAGACAAGGGAACAGGGATTTCAGTGATCTGTTAGAAAGCCTGTAATATTTTTCAAGCTCCTCGTTTTTGTCTCTAAACATCATCTACCTGTATTTAGTTTCATCGTGTTGATATGTGTAATATTTGGACCAGCAACTCAAACCCACAGTCGCACAGAAATGGTTGTGGATAGATTTCAGTTTTCCAAGGGCACAACAAAAACAAATGGTGTCAGATATGCAAGAGTGAGGGAAGACCTTCTTAAGGAGGTGGAGGAGTGTTTTTTTTGTTGTTGTGAGGTGGTGTTAGGGTCAAGAGATTGAATCACTACGGTCACTATCACAGTTCAAACACCTGTTTTTAAAAATGCATTTCCAGTGAAGTTTGTATCTTTATAATACTAAGATTTTGATTGTGATGTGAAATTAAGCAGTGGGGTCAAATAGCTAATTCCATATTGCTTCGTACACATTAGTAGATGACCGTACAAATGTGAACTATTTAAACAATTTGAACTAGGAGCTGTTTCCAAAAACACTCAGATTTGTTGAAGAAATTGTTGGATTACTAGAAACTGCATTATGCTTATGACATTTTTTTCAAATTCTTATTTTGATATGAAGTCAATTAATCATTCAGCAATGCTTTGTTGTCAAAGCTGCAATGGCAGAGATGATAACAAAACATGGTCAGCAGTAATATTTACTGTAAGTTTAAAATGGGAAACTAACAGCAATCTATTTTATTTAAATTTTTTTATGGGAAGACCCTATTATCAACACAAAAAGTAGTTCTGCAGAGAAATGTTTAATCAGTGGAGAATTCAGTGTTTAGTTAAGGTAGCGTGAGAATAATAAAGTGTAAATATTGGTAGGTTAGACTTGTTGCTTCAGTTTGTCAAATAAATTTAACTTTAACCAAGCTTCTATGCAGCTTATCAAAATGTAAAGGATGTGAATATTAATTATTAATTACTAAAAAACAAAAACTGATCACAGAGAGCATGGTCTGCTTACAGCCACATATTTAATTAGCAGTCATACATTAACTACATTAAGGTGGGGTGAATGCTTATCGCATTAACTACTAACTTCCAGGATCTCTGAAGTCTTAGTTATTTATAACTTAAGTTCCTTGCAAATGTTTATTGTTAAACAAAGATTTGAATGGGTTTGGAAAGGATTCCGATTAGATTAAAAAAAAAAAAAAAAGCTAATTCCTGATTTAAATTGCATTGTGTGTATTTAAGGAAACCATTATGCCATTTCACTAGAAATAGAAGTGACCCAGTCTTTCAGAATGTATTAACTGCATTCCCAAGACTAGCTTAGGTGCACAGGTTTCTTCTCCATTATTGTTCTCATTTCAGATTAGGAGTAACTTTTTCAATTGTGGTATCTTCCACTCTGCTAATGAAACCCTTCATTTAACACTCCACGCACACACAATAAGTACTGTTTCCAAACAAAACTCTTAACAGGTGAAATCACTTCAACTGGACTTCTCCAAAGGAAGAATTGGTTTAAGCCTTATCTTATCGGATGAAATTTTCCACCTGCAGCAATCATTCACGAATGGCCCTGACTGCCAGTTCTGTGGGTTTCCCTTGGATTTCAATCCATTCCACATTTAGGGGACACTCTACCACAATCTCACTTTTATTGCACCTGTTTCTCCAAGATGAAATGTTTCAATTTCCTCTGAAGAAAACTCAGAAAGCGAAAAAATGGGAACCTGGCCAAGCTGCCAGCGCTGAAATATCTCTCCCCTTCAGTAATCGTCCTACGGTCTTTCCTATCGTAAAAAACACAAGCAATATATAATATATTGAATGGCACAGGGAGCAGATAAGGGACTATTATTACCAGCCAACAATGGCCAATATCTGAATGAATGGTAGTCATTTGATGCACAGATTGAATCCTTGATCTCATTATGAGTTTGGAAAGTCTCCAGGGGAACAACCTGATTGGTCATTTGGATGTTCTGATGTGAGTCTCAGTCAGCTGCTGTTGGTTACTGTAAAGCCTGTGGGAGGTTTTAGAGGCTGTTAGGAAATGCTTATTACTGACAGGTTTGCATCTCAGCTCACACTTTGTCATAAATCCTCTGAGAGCTTCTTGCCTGCATTACCTACAGATAAGTTATGACAGAATTTTGCATAGAAGGACACAAGTATTACCCACAGAATGTCAATTGTCAAAATTGTAATTAAGCTAAGCAATTATATAATACAAATATTTTATAAAATCGCATAAGATTGTTGTTACAGCAAGCATTTCAGCAACCTGTTTCCTACTTTCATTGGCATTCCAGCAACTATTAGCCTTCCTTCTGCCATGTTTGTGGAAAAAACACTGCAACATCTTCTCACCTTTTAGCTTGTTTTTGGTCTTTATTCCAGGAAATACGGGGCTCTTTAGCTGATAAATGGATCACTGTGTTCCAAACACTTTGTCTCTTGTTTGACGGAAGGCAGATTCATATGAGCTTTTCATGGAAAATTGCAGATAAGAGTAGTCGGAGTGAAACAAAACCCACAAAGTTAGCTCAAAGATGTTACATAAGCTTCTTAGAGCTGAGTAGAAGAGGTTGGTCATAATTCTCTGTGCATTCATTATTACAAGTGACTCCTTTCACATTACACGTAGTCATTTCATTTGCAGATTCACCGTTAAAGTATAAATATTGATTATAGCAGCTTCGGTTATTTCGAGTCATCAAGTAATTCTTTTCTTTCTCTCTCGGACTGGCCTCATTATCTGCATCCATGTGTGTTGAATGAGTGCAGCAGTGAGTCAGGTCACTTGTTTTTGTCTCAAATTTAGGACTACCAGTCTGGTTCAGTCCGGTCTGATGTACAGGCCAGGCTTGAGTCTCCTTTATGAATCATGCAGAAGTGAAAACTACATACGAGGACACTTCAAAAAGTTCTTGACCTTACTAGAAAATGTCACAGGAGGAAGCTAAACATTACGGTTTTGTGGACAGTGATTTCAGGATTTATAGTATACAGTTATGCCCCTCGTTTCCAGGTGAAGCCAAAAACTTTTTTGGAGTACCCTGGTATTGATGCATTTTAGCAAATATTAATCTTAGAACACACAGTTGAGATGGGAATCTATGGGTGTTCACTGCACTAGTATGCAGGTCCTTTGTTTTTCCACTTCTCCATGTGTATCTATGGATATTTACTCTGCAAACACAGAAGGCAAGATGACAGCTGCACGCAGACACACTGGAGCCAGAACATACATCAGCCTGCCTTGTTAGTCGTGTTTGTCTTGTCATTTTCTTGAAGCAGAGTTGTTGGGTGTTGTCTTTGCCTTTTAATGCTAATGTCACTTAGTTATCAGAGCAGTCATGTAACGATGTAGTCATTGGCCTCTGCTGCTTGAAGGAGCATTGTTAGCTGCCTGGGCTAAGATGTTACCGTGTCATCTCATGCCTGCAGGACTAGTTTCCACCTCGGACTGTTTCTGCTGACCAGCAGCAGAGTGGTTAGTCCGAGGCAGGTAACACTGCAATCACACAGTCAGCACTCACACAAACCCAGAGGCAGTTTTTGCCTTGCAAATTTGCAACCTAACTCCATTCCGATGCGGACCGGCTTTTTCCGACCCAGTCAGCCAGCCATTAGTCTGTCTGTTTGTCTGACAGTTTGTCCTCACTGGATGTTCAGCGTCGACCAAAACACACCAAAATGTATGCATCTTATGTCAGACTATATATGAAGTGTTTTTGCTAGCAAGATAGAAAAGAATCTTTAATATGTGTTGTTTTAAGCATTGAATTAAACCCGTTTTATTTAGTTGCATTTCTTTACTAGATTTTTTGCAATAATTATCGATTTGAAACTTTAATATTTGCTTTACTGACATTTATAAAAGTTTTGTGTGGCTAGTTATGAAACTCTCAGCGGTCAAGAGCTGAATAAACATGCTGCAGTGAACAAAAACTTTACAAAAACTTAGTACACTGGCTCTGTAAGGTTTTCATAATAACACAGGTCAAATCAAGTCACCTGTTGTTTATATAACACATTCATAATGACAGACATTGCTCCAAAGTGCTTTCTTATATAACATTAAGATTAATGTTGCAAAATGACTTACCAATATGAAGGTAAGAATGAATGATGACCACCAGTTTTGTTTAACTTGCATCATCATTATCTAATATTTACACAGCTTTTTAGTACACAGGCTTGTTTTCCAACTAAAAATGAGAGGAGTCCCATGAGAGGGAAAGTCATGAGACTCACCTCAGTCCTAAATATCCTTTACCATCTTCTATAGCTGTCGTGAGTGCTATGGGAAAATTTCTGCAGCTAATGTTTTATATATTGAGTATTTAACAAGAAGAAATACATTTTAAAATGTATTTTCAGATTAAATGTTACAAAAAACATTGTTGGTTGCAGCTAAAGTATGTATTAGAAAATATAAATGTCATCAAGATTTGTCTTTTTCAGGAAGTGATTACTGTGTGGGATTGTTTGCATTAGTGCTACAGTTTTTTTTAGTTTTACCATATCCTACCAACACATTTGCCACTTAGGTCAATTTTTCCAAACGGAATTTCTTGCTGCTTCTTCATGCTGTCCATTGTCACTTTTAGTTTGACTGGAAATTCCCATTAGTATAATTTCAATTAAAACATGTCTACAACTTTTCTATTATCATGTTTGACTTTGTTTTATTTTGAAAAACACAAAGACAGTAGAGTGAGTTAACTTGAAGTAAGTTATTCATTAATTACTCTGCTGTTGCAGAACTTGATAATCCATGCACAGGTGTTTTTATCTGAAGTGAGGACATGGTGCCAGGAAGGAACTAAACTTATTCACACTCATAATTAATTCATACCAATTCAGTCAGAGTCAATTATGTCAAAAAGTTTAGGACCATTTATTGCAACAAGCAGATATGCAGTTGTATTTGGCAGAGGAAGGTCTGAGTTTGAGGATGCTCCCCAAATGATCTCAAGCAGCCTTCAAGACTCCGAGGCAACCACATTAAAACACCCCCAAGGGTGAACAGAGTAGAAAGCAGCAAGCACATATCACTGAAATGTGGAATATACATAATGCACAAGGAAAGAAATGCCACCGCACAACAAGAAAGGAGGAGGAGGAAGAGGAAGTTGGTGGCGATGGAGGGGGAAATCAGTATATCCAGCAGTAAGAGCGATCAGAGAATTGAGAGTTGGAGATTGTCAGATGATTATTGACCTGCCTGAATGTGACTAGTAATTGTAAAAGTGGCCTGATAGTGACTTCAGCGCTCTGCCCAGACTAATACAACGCTCCATTTATGTGATAGTCCCCCGTAGCCCACTGGGAAATTACCTCCTCTCTTGCTCCCCTCCTGGAAGATAAGGGACATTTCAGCTGGGAGGGTTCTGCCAGAGCAACAGTGTATGAAACAGGCTCCTCTATTTAAAGCACAGCCTGTCCAACTAGCAGGCTTCTCTGAATTGTGCTTGGTGTGGTGCGACCTCTTGGCTTTTTCAGAAGTAGCTGTGAACGTGTCAGAGGTCCCTGTAAAAATGTAGATGAATGTGTTGTGGGGATTGTTTTGTCCGGTTTGCAGTCAAGTCCACCTCAAATCACAAGAGACCAGCTCTATGAAGCGGGTAGAGGGCACTCAGAAACAAGAGGATGGTACTCTGAGATTAGTTCTGTGTATAAGCTGATTTTTTTTTTCTGCATCCTCAGTGACTACACCCACCTCTGGCACTGAACTCTTTTTATGTCTTTGCACACAGCACCAGACCTGTAGGAGGATAATTAGATGTCTTGGGAGAGTTAAGTCATGCTTTGTTGCTTTTCCACAAATACACCCTTTCATGCAAAAAAAAAAAAAGGTGACCCGGCCATGAACTTGGACTTGGACTGATAGACTCATTTGTGCGGCACTTTGTACTATTATAGAGATCAGCAGACCCTCTTTAGATCCATCTATCTATCATTGCATTTTACGAAGCAATCCCCCAAGCAGAGCCCACATAGGCCTCTTAGCTGGTTCCCTCCAGGACTTTGCACAAAGATGTATGGAGTCCCACGACAACTAAAACCTCTTACATCATCGTGCTGCAGCTTGAAAATAAACAAGAGTAATGGATAGAAGGCATCGTCAGAGCTGAGGCACATTCTTACATTCCATACGTAATAAGGGGTTTAACAGTATTTTTCTACAGTCAACAAATCTCATGAAATGACGCAACACTAACAGTAAACTGACCCCACTGTACCATAGTTCTCCATCATTCAGATACATCCCAAGGCTATATTGTTACACCAGCATTGCCAATCATTTAATCGGTTTGAGTAATTACGAAAAACATCCAAATTTGCTTCTTAAACTTGAATATTTTTGGTTTCTATACTCCTCTATAACAGTAGGACATTGTGTTGGGGCTTGAGAAACAATGATCCACTTTTTCAACCATTTTCTGCCATTTTATAAACCAAATAACTAATTGAGAAAGTAAATGACAGATCAACAGATAATGAAAATAATGGTTCGTTGCAGCCTGAATCAAATGATTTCCTCCATATAGCAAAATGTTTTAATTAGCTAGTCCCTTGATCATGGAAATTTTTTCCTTGTTTGACTTGGTAAAAGTTTGCATCCCAAATAGGAACAAATGGACTCGGGTATAACTAATTTCAGGGACTAGCACTCCGTTTGTCTCATGTTACAGAGGTTTGTTGACAACAAGAACGTGAGCAACACCAGAGCGATCATTTTAATGAAGTCTAGTCGAGCCTTTTTTTTTTTTTTAACACAGGATTCAGAGTTAAGTGCAGCTGCATCTTTGCTTGTTGCTAATGAATAAAACTACACTCTGCTCCCAGTCTGGACTGTAATTAATCCTCTGTTGAGAATGTGGATCTGCACCACTGTTACTCTGCATCATTTTCGCCTGCACTTCTTAAGCGCTTATTCCTTTCTGTTCAAAGATTCAACTAGAGCTAGAATGAAGTCCTACAAGTCAGACGTGGCTAAGGTTACGATGAGAAACTTCCTTTCTGTTTCACAAAGAGACACTGTGTCCTCTACCTCTGTCGATCTCTCTTTCTCCTTCGCTTTCAGACAAACCTATTCAAGACTCAGTGATTAATTATTTACCCAGGCAATGAAATGCCAAAGCCGAGAGAAACACACCACCAGGAGAGAAAAGGTCACTCCCATCCTGCACATAGACACGCTCTCTCTCACACACACACACACACACACACACACACACACACACTGAACAGTGATGGATGGCAATAACATCTTTATCGGCGCTTCAGGCAGACAGAGTTTTCATCCTTGTGTCCAAACACCGTCGAGACCAAGGGCAAAGCAAAAACTTGACTGATGAGGTGAAATGTTCGAGAGAGCCCTGAAAAAGCCTTCATTTAAAAACCATTGGCATGTCAGAGGTGGTGAACGGTCCGATCAATAGTCGGTGTGTGTCGTCGTACGGAGCCTGTGGAGCTAACCGTAGCCTTTCCTCCATGAGTGAAAACGTGGCTCGTTGAAAACGATACGTGCATGCTTTGTCGCGTTAGATTTTGTCTGCAGCATTTAGTCGAAAGGTGTGATTAAAGTGTAATCGCTTTGTTAATGTCCCTCCACAGCTCCTCGACACAGCTGGCCAAATGGGGTGCCGATGCTGCAGGATGATAAAAAGGTGAGAAGTGTGTCTGACTCTGTAGTCATTTCCTCTCCTGGTTTGTTTGTCTTGTGCCACTCTGTTCTTCTCTGTATTTGCAATCTAGCTTTTGTGTAGTCACAACATTCTTGTCAAGTCAGTTTATTTTCTGCACAGTAACACCCGACAGTGATAAGAAAAAATTCCCTCTTATTAAGTTTACCATGAAGAATAAGATCATTATCAAGCAGCTTACAATAATACAATCACTTGTTTCTGTTGACTCAAAGGGTTGAAACATTAGTATAATCAAAAACACTTTTATTTAAAAGTATTATTGCCAGTTAAAGCTTCATGTTTCACAATATAGCTCAGCAATAGTAATTTTTTTTGTTGTGAAAATATTTAGACAATTTTCAGCAGCTTTTTTTTAGTTCCCAGGATGCTGTTCATAAAAGCCCCACAATGTTCTCCAAAGACATTCTAGAAATGTTTATTGTTCTGGAAATGTGTCCTCCTTTGTTATAAAGTAACATTGTGTAAAACTAAGGTAATGTTTTATACAACAGCCTTTCACGTATTATGCCAACAACATGAACAAAATGTTTTGTCATCTTACGGTCAATAACACCTTGAAAACATTTTTAGAATGTTGGTTTGAGACTGTTCTTTCTTTGTTCTCATGTAATATAATCTGTGGCTCTGACAACATCTGCAAAACATTCTCTGAATGTTGCAGTTAAAAACGTAATGTCTTAACATTTACCTCAAAGGAACATTATTTGAAACAATAAATATGTCTAAAATGGGTATTGAACAGTAGATTAAAACATCTTTTTTTAAGGCATTATTAGAACTTGTAGGTAACCTCAGTCAGTGCTGTGGGAAATAGCAGGAATCCATACGTAAATACTTTTATTTGTCTTAATGCTCATTATGTTCACTATAGAGCCACGACTAATGATTATTTTTCTTCTTTATTTTTTCTTAGTTAATTGTTTAATGCGTAAAATGCCAGAAAAGCAAGAAACAAAGTCAAATCAAGTCATGATAAAAATCTAAATCTCAGTTCTAATAATAAAAAAAAAATAAAATCTCATATTTCTCAGTTTGTGATACATTTATTTACAATGACCTTATTAAGAACCACAGTCATTAAGTATGTGGTATCTACACTGTGAAGGAACTCCTCTACACTTCTCTTCAAGGTTAATATTTTATTTGGTACGGTGTGTTAATTTTTGATGATGTGTTTGGAGGTGGAACACTTCCTCCATAAAGCACAGAAGAAAACCTGCAAAAACTAACAACATTAGCATCAGCTTGGGCTGCTCTAAGCTGCTGTGGCTCAGTACAGCCTTGGAGTAGCTGGCTAGGACCACAAGATAAATGAGTAGGAGCACAAGATATATGTCTGAACGGAGTCTAACTGTGTGGTGGATTTGTCTCAGTGTGCTTGTATGAATTTCCAATGCATCACAATGTTTGGCTTATCAAATAC
Source organism: Amphiprion ocellaris (assembly GCF_022539595.1). NCBI lineage: Eukaryota > Metazoa > Chordata > Actinopteri > Pomacentridae > Amphiprion > Amphiprion ocellaris. The sequence continues at coordinate 17,284,696 of NC_072788.1, forward strand.
CTTAAACCTCTGAAGACTGTCCACCTCCTCAATAACAACCCTTCACTGTTTATTTCCTTATCTGCAACTCCACAGTGCCAATTCAAATGTCTCCTTGGCCACATAATGATTTCTTGTCTTGTTTCATGCAGATAGTGAGAGGTCCATTTATAACATGTCGGCACTGTGAGCCTCACGTGGGCTCTTAGTACAAGCCATGAGTCAATATGCCAATAGCCATCACCCTTGGTTACTGTATTTCTTTGCAGGACTGTCTATTCATTAAAAGACTACAAGGCATCGTTGTCAGGGCTCGACACCTCTGTGCTTTTTGAGGAAAACGAGGACGCAGAACAGGGCCTGGAAACGAGATTTTGATTGCGGAATAATGAAAGGGCACGCTGTGATTCGCATACCAGAGTCGTAATCCCCGTTCATGCTGCTTTTTTTTCTTTCCCATGTCAAAGACACACATGTGAATGCTTGTGACACGCACACATACCTCCCTAATTGTCTGGAGTGTCACATTTCTGGGATTAGCAGTGTTTGGGGTTTTGCATGGTGGGCCTTTAGGTTACTGGGTCAACAGTGCAGCCTCACAATCACCAGGCTGACACTCGCACATTCCCAACAACCTCGGAGAAAACTTGTCACGCCAGGTGTTGCTTATTCAAGAACAATACTGCACGTCTCATGTCTCATTGTACAAGGTGTCCCTAAGGTCCAGACACACAGGAAATCTCATTAACTACATATATTGTTTTGTCTCCACAGATTAAATATGGCTTTGTCGAAAGAAGAAAGAGTTGAACTGGTACTTCTCAGTGGACGTAAAGGATGGACATATCAAAAGATAGCAGATGAATTTAACGTACATCATCCAAGGAGGATTCCACTTGGCTTTTCCATGGTGGTGAAGGTGGTTTAAAAGTGTAAAGAAACGGGCGGTGTCATGGACAAACCCCGTTCTGGGCGACTAAATGTATCAAAATAAAGAATTGGTCATGGCTAAAATTCATGCTAGCCCCAAAAAATCACTTCTTTAACCCTAAACCTAACCCTATATTTCGATATGTCCATCCTTCATGTCTGCTGAGAAGTACCAGTTCAACTCTTTGTTCTTCAACAAAGCCATATTTAATCTGTGGAGGCAAAAAAATTATAGTTTATGGTCAGACTTTAGAGACACCCTGTAGATCCGGAGTTAATGGAATCCCTCCTACCTTCTCTTCAGTTTGCAGCTTGACTGTTTTTTCTTTTTGTTCCTGTTGCAAGGTGGATATTTTTATTAACTTAAGAGGACAATGTTCCCTAAATGGAAAACAAATATTAGGATGTTCATCAGCAGTTTAATGGGTTTCGTGGCATAAAATCCATACGTAACTCTCCACCTATTGTATTTTAGAAGCGATGTAATCAGCTTAAATCGCTTTTGTACTACAGGTGAATTGGTATCATGGTCACATCACTGAATTGGCTCGAAAATGATGGAGGAATTTTCTTTATGTAAATGAGCATCAGACTAAAGTTGGTGGGGTGCGTCGCCATCCTGGAAGTCACTCTTTACACTTGCTTTAAAATCAGTGGAGCACCAGCCAAGCTGTTGTGCGCAAAGGCAGCTTTCAGCTCATTATGTTGAGGTAATGTTTCTGTTTGTCCAACAACAAAAGGCAAAATTGGAGCAACAAGTAGTCTAAAATAACTCGAGGACAGAATGGGTCTCTGCTGAAAATGCTTTAAATTCCCTACAAAGCTTTAGTCCAGCTTTATGAATTATTGGTCTTTTTTTTTCCTGAGTAAAACACCTTGTGTGTCTCTCACTTTTCTAAAAGCGAGCCTCCAATTTCACCTTGGCAGCCGGGACACAGCAGCAGCGCTGCCCGGGAGCGAAAGAAATGGAAAACATTCATTTTCTTAGCTTTCCACTGTGAAGAGAGACAGAAGGAAAGGATGCAGGGTGAGAAAAAGGTGCTTAAGTCAGAGGGTGAGCATGTGAATGAGTGTGACTACAACTGCGTGGGCAGGTGACATTTCTGTGCTTGCTGGAAGGGGAGACAGAAAACTGTTATTTAATCAGTCGATACATTCGAAAGTTATATTCTTAATTCTCAGGGCTTGTGTTCTTCAGTTCATGAATACGGAATAGTGGGAAGTAAAGTCAAAAAGGGATGAGATAAAAAAGACAAGTGAACAGGACAACTTGAGAAGGGATGGGGGAGGCGGGAGATGGAAAAAGCTTGAGGGAAGAGTCTCAAATCAAGGAGAAGTCAAGTGCAAAGTTTTAGTAGATTAGTGGGCTGCAGCTCCATTACAGTGACACTGAAGGAGACACAAAGAGGAGGTTGTTTTGGAGAGGGAGCACCTGGAGAGGTGTGAGATGGAGGGAAGCTCTGCTGGGGTTACGAGGCTGGCAGAGTGGAGGAGGGAACAAATGTAATGAAGAAAAGATGGGCGTGAAAAACATGAGGCACTCACAGCAGGTAATGTCTGCCAGTCTGTTAGTCTTTCCACAAAGTAAAGCCCCCCTGCCAACACCTGTAATACCTGTCTGTGTGCCCTTGTAAGAAGATGATTCAAAGTGGGGGTGTCAGACAGTCATTGCAGCCTGAAGGGGTTACAGAAGGTGTGGAACTTAAATGGACATTAATTAGTCTTTATTAAGCTCAACCATTGAACAAGGAGTCAGGACATCACCTAATGTCTGGCAGAGTGTAGGGCTGCGTTATGATTACACAATAAATTTTGTTTCACGCCAGAGATACGGAAGTTGGTGAGAACAGAGATTCAACGAACACATCAAATGAGGCATTGAAATGCACAACAGCGGTGCCAAATAATGTGTTGGTGTGATTTGTATTTGCTGTTTCTGATTGAATCTTAACAAGCCTTGTGTAGGTGAAAATGTCCCAGTTGTATTCAGCATCAGTCATCTTACAAAGCTGATTAAGGGACTCTGGCATAATCAAGGCTTACTGTTAGTTCTGGTGTTTCTTTAAATAACAAAATGTGACTTTTTGGCATGTAGTTTGTGTATTTATTTGTTTTTTACTGAATAAAATTGACTGGAATAAGCTCTTCATGTCAAAAAATGGACCATATTTACTGTTAACAGTGCAATAAAAAAATAACATTTGGGGACATAGCAAGAGAGATGGAATGGAGAGTTATCACTATGGATGTTCCAATCAAGTGTTTTGCCTCAGATCTAATCTGAGCTATTTAATATTCAGTGTCTGCTTATTGAAAGTCCCAATCCAGTACCATTTTCCCACATAATACACACTTCTAATACATTAAAGTTATTAAAATGAATCAGTTTTATATGTTTGATAACTCAGCAGCTCTACAGTACATTGGGGGAAAAAATGTGCACTTGTGTATTCAAGCAGTTCTTTATTGTTATGTAGGTGGTTATAAACCTTGTTATAAAGATCTGGTAGGGCAGTATTTAAAATGTAGTGTCAATAGGGTAGGGTAGCTCCAAAAGACAGCAGAAACCTGTAATATACATTAGCTAATGCCATTAGTTAAGCCATCAGGTACTGCTTATTACTGTAGCGACCTGAGGAGGCTGTCCCTCAGGTTAAAGACAGTTCCATGTTGGCAACCAGTGAGCACTGTGGGAGTTTAGCTAGCAACGACACTATGACAGACTTCTATAATGCTTGCTATCTTCTGCTTAGAACTAATGTGTTTTATGCAAAGCCTCCAGTTTCAATTTGAGTTCTTCCTCTCTGTAATTTATGTGGCAGTGGATGCCAACTAATGCTGTCGGATTGGTGCTGATACCGGTCAAAAAAAATTGCCTTGGAATATCCCTGTGTGTCATGATAACCAAATTCTGGCGTCAATATGATGCCTACGTAAATATCAGGGTACAATTAAGGGATGCATAGGCTACCTCGGTCTGCATGATAGTACAACATCTTTCGCAGATGGGTTTTGTGGTGTCCATGGGTGTTCCCTCACTGTTAGCTATGTAAGCAAATTAATCCAATATTACATTTAGAGACTGCTAACCTAGCTTAGCATAATGGCTGGAATCAGAAGGAAACCAGTCTCTTACATATATATGGTATACACTACCATTCAAAAATATTGGGGTCCATGAAAACTCACACTTTTATTCATGTGTGAACATAATTGCACAAGGGTTTTCTAATCATCAATTAGCCTTTCAACACCATTAGCTAACACAATGTAGCATTAGAACACCGGAGTGATGGTTGCTGGAAATGTTCCTCTGTACCCCTATGGAGATATTCCATTAAAATCATCTGTTTCCAGCTAGAATAGTCATTTACCACATTAACAATGTCTAGACTGTATTTCTGATAAATTTAATGTTATCTTCATTGAAAAATGCTGCTTTTCTTTCCAAAATAAGGACATTTCTAAGTGATCCCAACCTTTTTGAATGGTCGTGTACATTACTTCAAACATCTGTATTTGTTTCTGTCACCTTTTTTTCTTGTTGTTATCTCTCCTGTCTGAAACTAAGAAGCACAAACAACAACATCTGGAAGCAAAAAGTCAATATTTCACAGTCTGAACCAGAGAAAAACCAGGGAGTGCAGTCAGGCCTGTGCACACTTCCATTCTGCAACAGTCTGTATAATATATCTGACATTCATACTATATGAGCAATGCAAACTTCACCACCGCTGAGGCCTGATGCAGTCTGTGTCAACATCAAATGCATGCCTCAGACATCACAATGGCATTTAGAAAGGTGCATCGGCTGCACCGTGAAATATCCTTGTTGCTGTCAGTATGCAGTATGCGGTTGTTGGAACATTTGACTCCTGGACACAGGTCAGACAGACAGAAATAGTCTCCGTCTGTCACCACAATGATCCACAAAACAAAATGGAGTCACTCTTCTGGAAGCTAGAAAGATGTAGGAAATTCATCTTTCATTCTTTCTGTTCGTCTCTGTAGCCAATTGGTGATCAGCAAAGTAGGTAGAATTATGTATTTTAAATGTGTTAGGCTGCATGTGCTGCAAGTTTACATTAAATTAAGTTTTTGAAGCATCAGAAAACTGAAAAAAAAATTTTAAAATGTGCATATTTTCAGTTTCCCCCAAAGCAACTTCTTTAAATTCAGTCATCAACAATTAAAAACCTAACTATATCATAAAATATTGCACTTTAGTACAAATTTCTATTTGATAGTTCTACTCCACTTCATATCACAGATAAATATTGTACTTTCTCATAGCTTAAGTCACATGGAAACTATATTTTTTTCAAAGTTATTTTTTATGTACAGAAACAGTGTAATTAGTTGGAACAGACAGTTGTTGTGAACTTTTCATGTTGGGTTCTGGACAGCTTTTTCTAAATGTTTGCAAAACAAATCATCTGTAATTGAGAAAATGATCAGCAGATAAATCCATCATAAAATAAAAAATTTGTTCCAGTCCTGCATAAAAAAGTTAAATATAACAAAATATGATCAAGTCTGCAGTTGCAGCAGCAGGTCTGAGTTTTGGCGCTGCAGTGTTTTGATGTAAATGCTAACAGGAACATGCTAACTTGCTCAGAATGTATTTAGACATAGACCAAAGTGCTTGACGCATTCATTGCATTGTGAGGGTGGCGTGACAGTATGCATCAAATTTCATCCACTCAGTCATTTTTGAGATCTTTCAGATATATTACCACACTTTAAAATATATTTACTATAAACTCTCTTATGCTGGTGGATATCAAAACCAGGTCATTGCAGTTTTGTTGATGTTTTGTAACATCAGTGTGTACGACAAAGGAGAAATGACTGGAATTAATTAGAGTATGAAAACATGCTGGTGGGTATAATATGACTGCTGATAATATCAGTTCTCCGTTTTTACTTGGCCTATTTGTTTGTGTTGACCTCTACCTTCCTTTTCCATGGGAATTTAAAGGACACAGTAATGGTTTTAGCTTTAGCGGTGACCTGTCCATGTCTCTCCCACAGCTACATCTACGACCCGTCGGTAGCGGTGGATGTGAAGGCCGACTCTGCAGACAGCTCGCTCTACCAGCCCCACCACTATCCAGGCGGGGCGGCCAGGAGCGACCAGCTCAGCAGCCACAACAAGCAGAAGCAGGGCTTCCACAACCTGGGCTACAACAAGTCCAACGACAGCACGCTGAAGCTGGAGGCCGACAACAACCAGGTCAACCACCGACTGCACCGACCTTCACCTGCGAACGAGCTGCACCGTCAGAGCAGCACGCCGCCTGCAGAGGGCGAGCTGTACATCATCCAACCGGAAACCGTGGGACCGCGATGGGTCATACATGATAACGGGCCGAGCCAGGTGCCCGTTTACCCCAACATACAGGAGTATGAGAACCAGAGGAACTATGGCAAACAGGGACACCGAACGACAGGAGACGGGTTTGACGGCTCCATCACCGAAATCAGCAGCAAAAGCCAGTCAACAGACGAGATAGACGAGGGCGTGGTCGCGACGCCTGAGTACCCCTGCGACACGGGGGACGAAAGTAGCGTCTTGTCAGTGGACATCCACACCAGCACCACCAGCTTGTCCTCAGCCGACACGAGGGACGAGCTCACGCTGCCAAAGACTCCAGACGCTTCCACCGAGGAGAGTGGAATCTCTGTGACGAAGAGCGAGGACGAGGAGGAGGACGTGAGGGAGGAGGAAGTACAGAGCGTCACGGACTCGATGGTGGCAGAGGCTCTCGCTGCTTTGGAGGCCGCCACTGCAGGGGAGGATTTCGAGTGACTGATCTGTGACTGCTTTCTCTCACTGACCACGGTGGAACTCAACAGACTTCCAAACCACAATGAATCTTTGCCACGGCTCTGACAAATAATGTTTTTATGTAAGAACATGAATGAATGAAGGAAAACTCTGTTTACAAAAAGATTAATTTTTGAACTCTTGGGTATTTTTTTATTGTGGTCACGATGACGGAAGATAACGCCTGCCTTGGGAGGAAGGCGACATTTTCGACGCTGCGAGGTTTTGCAGAAAACCGCAACTGAAGAGACATCAGTGTGCAGACTGATTATTACCTGCATCCATGTTCTAGTGTATTTAACACTCCACACTCCTAATAATGTGCTCACTCACTGCTTTGCCATGTCCATACTGCACACCACATGTTAATTTTATTGAATTAGGAGCATAGTGTCGCTAAATGTTAGCATAGAGTCAATATTTTCAGCACGATCCCCACAACTTCCGACTTCTTCAGGAATCTCATCCCTGTTTCATTGAGCAGGTGAAAGAGGAAAGGTCATCACATTATTTTTTATACGCTACTCTTGTTTTTGTTCCTATTTTGTGTGCTCTTGTTATTTATGAAATATTCACACTTTTTTTTGATTTATTGTGAGAAAAACAGGACGTTGCAAAAGACGAGTATGAGAGCACAAGGACGAGGAAGCATTTCTTTTACATATCTCTTTCCACTTGTATGTCATCACTGAGCTCAGTGTAAAGCAGAATGAATATTTTATGTTTTATTTGAAATAATTATCAAAAAATAACTTACTTCAGACACATACTCTAATTTTATTGACAGTTACAAACACCATTGCTCTGAAAATCTTTTAGAAATAAGACTATTCCTCATTTCGTGACGTATCGGTGAAACACATCAGACCCAGCTGCACTTATTTAGATTCTGATCTTTTCCAGCTATGGATTAACAAGACCAGCTAATGTCAAACCACTGCTGACTAAACCACAGAGGGGCCATCATTTCACCCGACAATCAGTTTGTTTTCTGTTTTATAGGTCAGGCTTTGTGTTTCTGGTTAGGCCTGTGACATTAGTTCAGCTCATGTGCCTAAAAATGAGCTAATTGAGGCTAGACATGCTAAACACAAATATGGCTTGCTATAAATAAGCTGTTTGCTCAGTTAACGCTGTGTTTAATTTACCTCGGAAGTTGGAGATTGGAATAGTATCACACCTGAGTTGAACGAGTTCCAGTAAAACAAGTCGAAAAATAAAGTTGCCTCTAGGAAAGCTCTTGTTTTCAGGTTAGTGACACCAGTTGATAGCATACACTACCATTCAAAAATTTGGGCTTTATTGAAAGAAAAGAAATGAAGATTACATTAAATGAATCAGAAATACAATCTAGACATTGATATTGTGGTAAATACTGTTTCTAGCTGGAAACAGCTGATTTTTAATGGAATATCTCCATAGGGATACAGAGGAACATTTCCAGCAACCATCACTCCTGTGTTCTAATGCTACATTGTGTTAGCTAATGGTGTTGAAAGTTTAATTGATGATTAGAAATCCCTTGTGCAGTTATGTTAGCAGGTGAATAAAAGTGTGAATTTTCATGGAAAACATTAAATTGTTTGGGTGACCCCAAACTTTTGAACGGTAGTGTATGCACATACAAGCACCGTAGCACCATGTCAATAAATAGAAGCTGGACAGTACAGTATGTGAGACTGAGACTGACCAGCCGTCTTTCTCCAACTTTCTGATTCTGAAATCTGACTACATGAAGCGAAACCTACCCGGTTCAAATATAACGTACTATAAGTTTTGAATTTGTTTCAGTGGAACTCAATTTTCAGCCATTGTTTGCCTGCCAAATCATTTCTACTTATATTTGTATTGCAAAATAAAAAAGGTACTTTAAAGTTAAATGTAATACCTTATTGTGTATATGCTTTTATATATGTTGTGTCTATAGTAAAAGTCTGCACCCCATTTCTCATCACTTTAGAAAAGATCCGGAGATACCAAAGAATTGCTACTTGATCGCAGTGGTGGGGTTTATTTGTCACTGTGACCCCCAGGAGCTATGCTGTCAGGGGCAAAAGGAAAATTGGTCCTCAGGAGTTCTGTATCATCAAGCTATGTCACTTTCTTCTTGCACAAAATGGACCAATCATGTGCTGTCTACTTCAGTCAAATGGAACAGGTGGTTGTCATGCAGGGGTATAAAACTGTATTAATGTAAAAAGAGCTTGAAGAGCAAGAAAGAAATGCTGGTAGGATTTAATTGCTTCAGTTAATATATTTATTTTGCTACCCAGTGCATGCTCAATGCAGCAACTTGCATATTTTAGTTCTTAAAACTTTAGAGTTCATAGACTTAAAATGAATACTCAAGAAGTGCCTTTTAGTCTGACACTTTCACAAAATGACATACACGGAAGTCCCTTTTTGTTTGGGCCAAATCAAGTAAAATGAATAATATATTGACTGAATATTCACTGTGATAAATACGAATAAACAATCTTCTAATGTGTGTTCTATTAGCTGCAGAACCACCAGTGGAAAACAAGTTTGGCAGTAAATCAGGACCAAGCATTAAACATGTTTGTGTGTTCTCTACATTACCAACTGAATGCATTTACTGTAAGTTTGTGATGGACACAGTTTGTGCTACTGTAACTTGATGGCTTTTTCCAGCAGTGTTACTAACATGCAGCTCAACAGGTCTGCAAATAGTAATAACTTTAATTATATAGCACCCTGAAGGACAGCATTCACAAGGTGCTTTGGCAGTCAAAACATGCAAACACAGACAATCAAGCAAGACATAAGGAGACAAGGCAGAGCAGTTAATTTAAACATGAGACACTTGTGCTCCAAACAAGAAAGATGTGCACTCAATGAAGGACCTAGGATCCCTAGCCCTTCACTATACACACCAGTGAGCAGTGATTCCTAACACATCTCTGGGGTCATCAGGTAGAAACCTCCCTTCAACAGTATTTAGTAACACAACACCTCCAGGAGGCTAGGCGGTGAACACTGGCATCCCAGATTCACCCCCCCTAGTGCCAGTTCACACTGCTCCTACACAATCCAAACAGCACTGCCACGTTCAACTGACCCAGGCCTGTTTAGGAGATGCTCCAGGTAGTGACCAGTGCCGATGCTACCAATTAGCTAGTGCAAGATGCTGAATACCTAGCGCCAACTGCTAAAAAATGACAAAGAAATTATACATACAGACTCTCCAAATCCCTCTAAATGCTAATGCTAGCTACAAGACTACTACCATGTCCAAAGCAAACTTACCACTGACAAAGAAACTATACAAGCCAGCTCACCAAACTTGCTAGTGCTACATGCTAATGCTAACCCCCTTATTGCTAAGACACTTCATTACTTCAGCCAAGCTCACCACAGACAGAGACTATACAAGCAAACTTCATGTAGGACGCAAGTACCAATTGCTAACTGCTAATTGCTAATGCTGTCTAAAAAGAAAGAAACAAAGAAACAGCCACGACCTTACAACGCAAACTTACCTGAGATGGCCACATGGTCCCAAAGTGACTCTAGCAGGCCACGCCCCCACCTTATCTACACTTCCTCTTCCTGGATCTCTGCCCATTGGAGAGGGAAAAGAAGGCGGGGCAAGCAAAGTGAAGGAGAGGCCTTCTACTCTGCCTCCCTCTACTCCCTCACCGCCACTATTTTACCCCCAACAATTATTATTACTCCTAATCCATATCCACTGACTAGATCTAGCAGCCACATCTGCCATGTCCCTCACCGTCTTCCTCAGACTCTGCCCCTGCACTCCCGGCTTCCTCAAAAGTGAAACAGCTGACCCTGCAACGGAACCCCTACACCCCATTTCAACTGGGCAAACTCTGTTTCTCCATCCCCTCTGCTCACCTTCTGTCTTTAAGCCTGCATATGTAGCCTTCTTCCTCTCATAAGCTGCCTCCACTGAATTTTCCCACGGGACTGTAGACTCAATGAAATAAACTGTCTTTTCATTCACAGACCACAAAACAATAGTAAAAATGATAAGTTAAATGAATAATGAGCTAGATTGGCATGCATATCAAACAAAGGAACTAGGCAGTTTAACAATTAAAGAATAACATTGAAGATTAAAAGTTAGAAACTAAAAATCCAAAAATTTGAGAATTTAAAAAACTAGCAACATCACATGAAAGGACCAGCTAGCTAAAATTAAAATAAAGAGAGAACATGTAAAAAAAGAGAAGCACTCAGAGAGCGCAGTACTTTGCCAAGGCTGCTGGGTCGTATCATTTCCGACAGATGAAATCTTTAATAAAAAATGACCTTGCGGTAAACACAGGCGTGTGTTATGCATGTGCACGTTATGTACGGATACCGAATTGTGTCACCTTAATATGTAGCGGGTGGCGGGAATTGATGGATCTCAGAAACACCCCCACAACTTAATCAGTTGTTCCTTGTATCATTTCTGGTGGATAAGTCCTGATAAGTCCGCAGCGGTTGATTTGTAGTAGGATCACAATCGTGGTCGTCAGCAGACAGCTGATGTAGTGTTCACTTGTTGTCATAGTTACAGGGACGTCATGCCGCTATCTCGCAATACAGAAATCTTTAACAAATCCATGGATCCAGACTATAAGCTGCAACACTGACAAAATCTAAAATCTCCTTGAGTTATTTCTGACCTTCCCTGAAAATTTCATCCAAATCTGTAAGTTCATTTCTGAGTAATGTTGCAAACAGACAGACAGACAGATGAACACACGTATGCCAATAGTCACATAACTCTGCCGCATTTCTTGGCCGAGTAATAAACAGGACATAATACAGAATAAAATGCTGAAACTAATTAAAGCTAAAATTAAATTTCACATTAAAGCAAGTCTATAAAAGTGGGTTTTCAGAAGTGATTTAAAAGAAGTTACTGACTCTGCAAACCTTATCTCCTCAGGCAGGTCGTTCCAAAGTCGAAGGGTCCTGATGGAGACAGCTCGGTCACCCTTAGATTTAAGCCTTGACTTCGGAACGACCAGAAGGGATCCACCTGAGGATCTAAGGCTCATAAGGGGTCAACAGATCACAAATGTAGCTTGGAGGGAGACCCTGGCAAGCTTTAAAAGTGGTCAGTAAAATCTTAAAATCAATTCTAAAACAAACAGGAAGCCAGTGGAGGGAAGCAAGGATAGGTGTGATGTGATGCCGTCTGTTGAAACCGGGAAGAAGCCTAGCTGCTGCGTTTAGGACAAGTTGGAGGAGACAGAGGAGCTTGACAGGAATGCCAGAATGGAGGGAGTTACAATAACCAGTCAGGAGAAGATGAGTGCACTTAGAAGCTTTTCCAGGTGTGGTGTGAGAGCATCGGCTTAATCTTGGAGATTGTTGTGATTTGGAGGAATCAAGATTGGATGATGTTTTTTGGCATGGGGAGCAAAACTGAGGTCTGGGTCAAATAAAACGCCCAAGCTTCTGGTAATGAACTTTATGTAGGTGGATAATGGGATAATGTAGGTTAGGAGGGTTAAAAAGTCAGATTCAGATTTGTTTAACTGAAGAGGGTCTCTGAGCCATCCAACGGTTAATGTCATTGAGACAGTCCTCCTGGATCAGCAGGTCTAAGCGGAAGGTATATCTGTGTGTCATCTGCATAAAAATGAAAGGATACATTGTGATTTAGGATTAAAAGACCAAATATAATGCATTCTCAGGATAGGAAACAAATTAGGAAATGAAGTAGGGCTTCTTACAGCCAATTTAAATCCCAATTTTGGAACCTACACTACCGTTTAAAAGTTTGGGCTCACTAAGAAATGTCCTTATTATTGAAAGAAAAGCAGTTTTTTTTTCAATGAAGATAACATTAAATGAATTGATAATGTGTTAAATGATTAGTCTAGCTGGAAATTTTTAATGGAATATCTACATAGGGGTACAGAGGCCCATTTCCAGCAACCATTACTCCTGTGTTCTAGTGCTACATTGTGTTAGCTAATGGTGTTGAAAGGATAAATGGTGATTGGAAAACCCTTGAGAGATTATGCTAGCACATGTGCCATGTGCCATAGTGATCGAGCTCGATTAAAAGAAATGGAAAACTCTGGCTTAAGGCCCAACACACTTTGCTAACCCATTAATCTTGCTTTGAAGTACAGCCCCTAGCTCTGTGGTGGCTAGCTATTAGCATACAACACATATTTGGTAGCCACAGTGCACCAAAGTTAAACTCTAATTATGGCAATTCAATGCAAAATATCACCCTTTTTAAATGGTTTGAAGTTCACTTGTTTGCTTTTTCCGTTTAACATAGGTTCCTTTTCGCAACTTGTTAGCTGTACACTCTGCATTTTCTTATGAATTAGACAATCTCTCATATATACTGTAGTAAATCTTAAAAATTCCCTCCTACAGCACTTCAAAAGCTTGTTTACAAGCGCTGCCTCTTTCCGTCTTTATAAATAAGTGCGATCACAGTGGGATTTGGGTGTTTAAACCTCACCATCGCAGCAGTTAGAGCCTCGGCAGGCGGCATCCAGGATCCCCTGGGGTCTTGGTTAATGAACACCTCTGGGTTTTTTTCTTAACTCAAATGCAGCATGTGGAAATGGTGGAAAATTCAGCCGTGGCTAAAAGATATCCTGATCATCTGACTGACTGAGGCTGTCTGTGCTTGTGTCTCTCTCAGCGCAGGAGGTGGAACTGAGCCCCGATGATACCAAAATAGCCTTTTCTTTGGCTGTTTGTCTATTCATCTCTCCCACCCCTTTCTATCTTCATTCCTCTTGCTCTTGGATTGTGATTGCTTTTTGTGGATCCCTCGTTTTAGGCCTGATATTTGGTTCTGTCTGCAGTTGGACGTTGCTTTCTTGGTATTTGTTTTGCACAATATCCATCCATCCATACATTTTCTATACACCGGTTAATCCTCATTAGGGTCGCAGGGGGCAGGAGTCTATCCCAGTTGACTTAAGGTGAAGGCAGGGGACACTCTGGACAGGTCACCAGTCTATCACAGGACTACATATAGAGACAAACAACCACACTCATTTTCACACGTACGGACAATTTAGAGTTACCAATTAACCTCAGCATGTTTTTGGACTGTGGGATGAAGCAAAACCCACGTATGCACAGGGAGAACATGCAAACTCCATGCAGAAAGATCCCAGGCCGAGACGTAAACCGGGGATCTTCTAGCTGCGAGGCAACAGTGCTAACCACCAAGTCACTGTGCAGCCCATTTTGCATAGTATCTCTAGCTTTACTTATCTACTGGATGTGTATTGATTGTTTTTACATGCTTACAAGAATCTCTAGTGGGTTTGAAAAAAAAAATTCTGTCTTGACATTTCACAAATTCCTTTTGCTCGTCTGCCTCGGCGTCGAGTTTCAAACATCACAGGAAAACCACATGAAACCAGAGAAACCAGTTTCGTGTCACATACTGTCACACAGTGGGAAAGACCAGCAGCCTTGAGTTTACACTGAGTCTCGTGTCTTAAAGCATCCACAGTTTAACCAAGGCTTTCATTCGAAATACCTCGGAGCACGTGAACAACCAAGTATGAGTCCCCCCTAAAGGTGCTGTTGTGTTTTTATTCTCCCTCCTGATAGACAACTTGTGGATACAGTGGGTGGCTGTTTAGTCAGCAGCTTGCATTGTGGTGAAATCACAAACTGAGGCACAAACACGCAAAGAGGCAACTCACAATGAAAACAAGTTAAATAACTGATCAACTATAAGGCTGATTAATGCATCTTATTGCGATTGTATTTTTTAAAAATCTGCTGTTGGGATGTTTTTTAGGAACCAAAAAGTCTTCACAGTGAGTACTTTTGAAGTTCTGAATGCACATCCTGTATTTGCAGTCGATGTTAATAGTGTGCGAGTGATTGTTTCACAAAATAAGAGACTATTTCCATATATCCATGCAGTGTGATGACAACAGGATCTGCTTCATCAAACCAGTGACTCATCTTTTCATCAGTGCATCGTTTCGCAGCACAACAACAGAGCCGAGCTCAGCTGGTGCGTCACCAGATTACTTTGATCCTTTCAATCAGTTCGAGGATTCACAGAAAGGTAGATTATACCTGTGTACAGGCAGATAAATAACAGCTGCAGCTTAATGTTTGCAGAAAGAGAGTTGAGAAAGAAAATATTGAGTACAAAGCATAATATCAGGACATGTGGAAATTTGTATTCGGAGGGAATGACTGGTTATATTTGTCTGTAATCATTTTTTACGGCTTTTGGCCACACCAGTCCAAAAAGTAATAAAAGTTTGGATGATACTGCTTATGCGGCCACAACAGTAACAATGTGAGTTGTTTTTTTTTTTCTGAAGCAGCAGCTCAGCCAAAGAGGGCTAATGGGCTGATGCTTGGGCACCAATAGACCAGCTCTGTGTACATCCTTGATCCAAATACGTTACCCAATGGAGAAAAAAAAAACTAAAATCCATTGAAAATTCATAGAATATATCAGTGACAGAAAAATGCATTAGATGTTAACACTTTATTGAAAGAAAATCACAAAAAAGTGAAGTTCAACTGCATCATTGTATTAGTCAAAAAGTAAAGGACAGGCCTCTTGAACAGCCTCTATGTGAGACATCAAGGTGACAGCATCTGGTGTTTAAGAAGCAAACTGTGCAAAAGAAATAACCACTACTCTTCAAAAGTTTGGGGTCACTTAGAAATGTCCTTATTCTTGAAAGAAAAGCAGTTTTTTTCAATGAAGATAACATTAAATGAGTCAGAAATACAGTCTAGACATTGTTAATGTGGTAAATGACTATTCTAGCTGGAAACGGCTGATTTTTAATGGAATATCTCCATAGGGGTACCGAGGAACATTTCCAGCAACCATCACTCCTGTGTTCTAATGCTACATTATGTTAGCTAATGGTGTTGAAAGGCTAATTGATGATTAGAAAACCCTTGTGCAATTATGTTAGCACATGAATAAAAGTGTGAGTTTTCATGGAAAACATGAAATTGTCTGGGTGACCCCAAGCTTTTGAACAGTAGTGTACATCAGAGGAGGAATCCACCACCAGTGATGTTTTTGTGTCCAAAATCAAACGAAGTTGTGCTTTGCAACTTTATTGCACATCACAATCTGTGGATGGCTGCACAACTCATTGGACTAAACTTCTACCACACATATACTGATGACAATTTTATATTTTTATATATATACATCCATAAACAATTTAAACAAAAAAACATATCATTTACAGATATTCCATATAAGCTGACATGTTTGTGTGCCATTAAACTCTTTTTTTGTTGGTCTGCCACCTCTTCAAAATTGAAGTCCCTTGTAGTAAGTTACCTCTAAACACAAGTCAAGTATTTTACACTTACACTTGTATTTAGCCCTGAACATCTCAGAAACTTGCTTTCAAAGCATATAGTTACTCTGGATAGCATTACATTGGCCTCCATTACTACTGTGAGGAACCTCAGAGTTATCTTTGACCAGGACATGTCCTTTAACTCGCACATAAAACGAGTCTGTAGGACTTCCTTCTTCCACCTGAGAAATATTGTAAAAATCAGGAACATCCTGTCTCAGAGTGATGCAGAAAAACTAGTCCATGCATTTGTTACTTTCAGGCTTGACTATTGCAATTCCTTACTATCAGAATGTCCCAATAGCTCTCTGATAAGCCGAAAGTTGATCCAAAACGCTGCAGAGTACTGACAGGAGTTAGCAAGAGAGATCACATCTCTCCTATACTGGTTTCGCTTCATTGACTTCCTGTGAAATCTAGAATAGAATTTAAAATCCTTCTCCTGATATATAAAGCTCTCAACGACCGATCTCCATCGTATCTTAAAGACCATATAGCACCAAATCATCCTAGCAGAACTCTTCGCTCTCAGACTGCAGGCTGACTTGTGGTTCTCAGAATCTCTAAAAGTAGAATGGGAGGCAGAGCCTTCAGTTATCAGGCGCCTCTCCTGTGGAACCAGCTCCCAGTTTGGGTTCAGGAGGCGGACACCCTCTCTATTTTTAAGACCAGGCTTAAAACCTTCCTTTTTGACAAAGCTTACAGTGAGGGCAGATTTAGGTAACAATCTGAATTGTAATTGGTGCTATACACATAGAATTGAATTGAAACTGAACTGAAAAAAGTATATTGTTGTTCATGGCTGCACAGTGGCATGGTAGTTTGCACTTTTGCCTTGCAGCTAGGTGAATTTTCAAACCTCCTGCCTTCCCTACACTATCTATAACACAGTAAATACTCTTTGAAACTGAAGGCATTAATCTTTCAAGATATTACCAATATACTGCAGTATTTTAGCAAATATTACTTAAACATTTTGTGCTCTTGTGTGTATTTACAGCTACACGATTCTAATTTAGCACCGAGCCAAGATAAACTACCGAGACTACATTCTTGTAAGTAGAGGAACATTTTGTTCAGCAGCTCCTGAAAACGTCGCTCTCAACTTAAAGCCAACATAAAAGAATGCAGATGTCGGCTTGAAGCAATTTGACTAAAGAATCAATACATAAATGAAGCTTTTAGTCTTCAGGCCCTCAACTGTGAAATGAAACCTCAGAGCTTATAATGACACAAGACACAGCACACGTGTGACTTTTCATGCAAGTACACATGGGAAACAAAGTTCCCAAACACTAAACACATATTTGACTTCACTACGGCTGAGAGAAAATGAATGTTTAAAGCAGCGAGGGGAAATAGTATGTCAAGGAAGCAATTTTGGCTTTTATATGATATGTCTGTGGAGCTTCTTATGCGTTTGAATTATGGCAGCGATGACTGTGAATTACATTTCCCAAGCGTGTGTTCACAGAAAAGCACAGGTGTGTCTTGTTTGATGTCATTAGGCTAAATTGAGATGATGAGATGGAGATTTGCACTTCACCTGGAAACCAGATGAGACCAGAGGGAAGAGATGGGCAGTTTTTAACAGCAAAAAGATCATATTTAATAATACTTACAACATAAGTGATTTAATATGACGTCTGTGATTCACAACCTCTAAATGGCCCAAATGCTTTACAAGAAAATGCGAAAGGTTACAGTTCTCATGTGGAGCAGCCATCATATTAGTTTACTGACTTAACTTGATTGCTGTAACTGTCCCTCTTCAATATCATGAAAACATTGTTAAGCTGATATTTTTTAAAAATCATATCAGGTGAGAGCCATACGCTTTTTTTCCAGCGAGCCAACAAACATTTGACCAAATATAAATGTAGTAATCCTCTCAAAAATACCCCAAAGCTGTTGAAAACACATTAATGAATATTTCTTAATTCCTTCGTGGTTTATTAGGAATCTTTAACACACACTCATACACACAAGAGGATACATTATGCTAATTTCTAGCTCTATATTTTTATAATACTTTAAACTAAAGACACTTTGTATGATTCATTCAATCATGTGATCATCAGCAGGCAGCTGACGTAGCATTCACTTGTTGTCATAGTTACAGTGACGCCGTGCCACTATCTCGCAGTGACACAGAAATCTTTAACAAATCCATGGATCCAGACTATAAGCCGCATCACTGCCAAAATCTAATCACTTGGTCTTTGTGTCATTTCTGACCTTCCCTGAAAATGTCATCCAAATCCGTGAGGCTATTTTTGAGTAATGTTGCCAACAGACAGACAGACAGACAGACAAACCAACGCCAGTCATCACATACCTCTGCCCTGTTCCTTGGCAGAGTAATAACGTCAGCATGTAACCTGCTCCAACCACAACAGACCCACTAAATACAAGCGGTACCTCATGAACACTGGATGCTGCCCTCAGCAGGCTTCCAGAAGCTGGCCAATCAGAGTGCTTCTTTAATTTAAAAGTTTGACCACATTTAATGTGAACATTGGGAAATATCTGCGTACACTTACTGGCCACTTTATCAGGTACATCTTGCTAGTAAAAGGTTGGACTCCCTTTTACCTTCAGAACTGCCTTAATTCTTCATGACATACTTTCAACAAGGTGTTGGAAACATTCCTCAGAGATTTTGGTTCATATTATCATAATAGCATCACACAGTTGCTGCAGATTTGTAGGCTGCACATCCATGACGTAAACCTCCCGTTCCACCACATCCCAAAGGTTCTATTGGATTGAGATCTGGTGACTGTGGAGGCCGTTGGAGTACAGTGAACTCACTGTCATGTTCAGGAAACCAGTTTTGTGTCATGGTGCATTATCCTGCTGGAAGTAGCCATCAGAAGATGGTCCACTGTGGTCATAACAGGGTGGACATGGTTAGTAACAATACTCAGGTAGGCTGTGGAGTTTAAATGATGCTCAGTTGGTACTAAGGGGCCCAAAGTGTGCCAAGAAAAAATCTCCTACACCATTACATCACCATCATCCTGAAGCGTTGATACAGGCCAGGATGGATTCATGCTTTCATGTTGTTTATGCCAAATTCTGACTATCTGAACATCAAAGTTGAAATACAGACTTGTCAGACCAGGCAACATTTTTCCAATCTTCTGTTGTCCAATTTTGATAAGCCTTTGGTAATTGTTGCCTCAGCATCCTGTTCTTCACTGACAGGAGTGGCACCCGCTGTGATCTTCTGCTACTGTAGCCCATCTCCTTCAAGGTTGGACATGTGTGTTCAGAGATGATGTTCTGTATTCCTTGGTTGTATCCAGTGGTTGAGTTACTGCTGCTTTTCTATCATCTCCAACCAGTCTGCCCATTCTCCTCTGTTCTGCAAACCCTAGAGATGGTTGTGTGTGAAAATCCCAGTAGATCAGCAGTTTGTGAAATACTTAGACCAGCCCATCTGGCACCAACAACCGTGCCATGTGCAAAGTCACTTAAATCCCTATTCTGATGCTCGAGTTGAAATCCAGCAAGTTATTTTGACCACGTCTACATGCCTAAATGCATTGAGTTGCAGCCATGTGATTGGCTGATTAGCTATTTGTGTTAACAAGCAATTGAACATGTGTACCTAATAAAGTGGCTGGTGAGTGTATATATGACAAAAAAAGTAAGAAAAAACATAATAGATAGTCTTAAGACATGCACTGGGACGTCTACATCAAAAAATAACAACATGGAAGTCTCAAAAATTGCCCTTCCCTGAATGGCCAATTGATATTGGCTCAAAGTTAATCCCCATAAACCTCCATGTTAAAACTTCACAGCAGAAGACAGCTACTTTCCCCATACATGACAACTATAACACGATGAATTTTTATATAGCTTCCTTGTATACATTGTGTTAAGGTTTAAAGAGACATTTGCATGGCCCACCTCAGCACCACTCACCCTCACACACCTCTTTGTCCATTTTTAAATATAGTCAATGATCTACAGCTATGCCCATCAAATGGAATGCGATCTCCTACTGAAAAACATTCTCTGTAATCTATAGTATCCAGCAGTTTTTAACAAATTACCGAGCCTTTTCTTAAACTGAAACTACACATATGTAGCTATGATGTTTAATGCATTTAGACATGGAAATCTACAGTTTTCCATCCTTCACTGTTTTTTCCTTCCAGTCATCTCACCCCACCTCAAGATAACGCCACAAAAGTAGTTTTGCAACAAGCCAATTTGTGCCACGACCTGCTGTGTGTTGAGCATAAATGGAGTGTACGCGGGCAAATAAAGAGCACTTGTGTGTCAGATTCCTTCATGTTGTTTTCATTAGGTCCATTAGGCAGCCGGCTGTAGAGTCCCCGAGGTGTGAGCGCTCGCTTAACATGTTTGTTTTTCTCAAGGCTTTGTTGGAGTTAATGATGTCACCCTTAATTGTGGCACACAAACACACCTCCTCATCTCAGAGGAAAAGGTAAGAATGTATATTTAAAGAGACAATAGCCGCCTAGAAGAGGGTTTAAAAAGCTGGTACATTTATTGCTATTTTGTACTGAAAATAGAAGAAGACGGTTGTAACTACTATCTTAGCTTAGAATTACTTTTAGGTTCAAGGCTGCTTTTCAATCATATCATTCCATGTTTGTATGAGTTAAGATAAGATTTTCAAAAGAATGAATATGACACTGTTGGTGAAATTTCCATTTATCTGGAGCTGTGGCTTTGTCAAGGTATTTTCTCTGAATGTATTTCCTGGTCTCTCTTTGTTAAGGCTGTGTTTTTAATGGTCAGCCTTCTTGTTGATTTAACTTCTCACTGTCCTGAAAACCCATTAAATTACCCACAAATCAAAGTCAGCATCAGATGTAATCTGTTACCTTTTAAATGTCTGAGAAAACAGCTCAAAATAGTCCCTTTGTTGGAATTCATCCCACATCATTGGATTCATGTTAATGTTTCACTTGGGGTAAATAATAAAAGTTTAACCTGGAAACTAAAATGGGACATTTTCTTAAAGTGACTCCATGCAATGTTTGTTTTAAGGCTTTATAATTTTAAACTCACTCCTGCACACTTATTTGTGACATTTTGGTGCTACACCACTATCAGGCAAATAAATGTTCTTAACCAATTTGTTAAAAGAAGGCAGAACTAAGGAAAATGAAAGATAGATTGTCAGGATTTTAACTCTTTAATTTTATACTACTGTTACTACTATTACTACCACTACTACAAATAATAATAATAATTGCTATTATTATCATTATCATTGTTGGTGTTATTATTATTATTATTATTATTATTATTATTATTATTATTATTATTATTATTATTAGCAAACAATATATTAATAATAGTAATTATTATTATATACCTATATATTTCATAATTACATTATATAATTATAATACTAAATTATTATTATTATTATTATTATTATTATTATTATTATTATTATTATTATTATTATTATTATTATTATGCTAAGGAAAATAAATGGTAGATTTTCAGGATTTTAATTCTTTAATTGAATAATAACAACAATAAAAATAATAATAATAGTAATTGTTATTATCATCATTATTGTTGGTGTTGTTATTATTGTTATATAATATCAGTAAAAAAATAATACAATGCTAAAATATAATGTATTAATGTAATATTTATACAAAAAAATACAAATATTATGTATTAATGTTTTACATTTAACAAAGTTAATTATTATTATTTCATTTTAAACTATTATTATTATTATTATTATTATTATTATTATTCAATATACTTAGAATTATATAATAATTATTATTAACATATGATATAATTATATTATATAATTACTAAAAAGTAAATAGTAAAAAAAATAATAATTATCATTATTATTATTGATAATAATAATAATAATAATACAATGATAAAATATTATTTATTAGTGTAATATTTACATAAAATATTTACAAATATTAAGTTTAGTAGTTTATTATTATTATTATTATTATTATTATTATTATGGCTGCACAGTGGCGTAGTGGTTAGCACTTTCGCCTTGCAGCGAGAAGATCCCTGGTTCGCGTCCCGGCTTTCCCGGGATCTTTCTGCATGGAGTTTGCATGTTCTCCCTGTGCATGCGTGGGTTCTCTCCGGGTACTCCGGCTTCCTCCCACAGTCCAAAAATATGCTGAGGTTAATTGATTATTCTAAATTGCCCGTAGGTGTGAATGTGAGAGTGATTGTTTGTCTGTATATGTAGCCCTGCGACAGACTGGCGACCTGTCTAGGGTGTCCCCTGCCTTCACCTGAGTCAGCTGGGATAGACTCCAGCACCCCCCACGACCCTAGTGAGGATTAAGCGGTGTATAGATGATGGATAGATGGATGGATATTATTATTATTATTATTATTATTATTATTATTATCACAGCCTGAGATATGTTGATCATTAGCAACAACTTACCTTACAACCTTAGAGAATAAAAATGTCAAGAAATGCCATAAAAATATTCTATGTTAATATTTGTTTTCACTTTCACTGAACTAGATTTTTTTTTTTATTAGAAACTGCATTTCTTCTGGGTTTTTTCATCAAATGTTGCTAAATGCTTAAATAATACAGCAGCACAGAAGCACATTATTCATGAAATCCATAAGGCAGCTCAAAATCACAAAAATTTAATTTCAGATGTTAAGCACTGGATTTTAAAAGGCTACTGATCACACCAGGCCAATTTAATTCATTGTTGTGTTTCTGCAGTAGAGGAGGCTGCAGTTTCTGGATGGCATTTTCCATCGCTGTGCCACCTACCAACCTGTGTGGTTTCAAAGATTTATTCGACCCAAAATAGTACATTCTGTCCAGGTACTTCCAGTTCTAAGGGTTAATTTGACCCAAACAGTACTTTGTCTCAGTACTCATGGTTGTAAAAGTTTATTCTATTTCTATTTTCAGAGGATAGATTGCTGGTACAGATGCTCATTTCTGCCTCCTCACTGTCCATGTTTGACAAGCTTTTAGGACAGTGGAGCCACAGCCCTGGAGTTAAGGAAAGATGGGCAGTGAGTAATCTCATAAAGTCAAAGGTGTTAAACAATACCTAGACTTCCTCTCTGTGGTCCCAAATGTTTCCCCCAAAAAAAAAAAAAAATAGAAAAAAAACCCAGCTTCTGCCCCTGAGCCAGAGCTCCGTCCTCTTGGCTGATAGCCAGAGACAGAGATAAGATGTAGGGCACTTAGCCTGGCATCGGCGTGGGAACCCTGTTGCCTGGAGGCCTGAATAATTCAGTGCCTAAGATAAATTTATTGCTTATGAAGTCACGCAAAAGAGACAGATCGGAGCTGTATTATTATCAGGACCCTGTTCTATGTGCAGACCTAATTTGTGGAATCTTTAATGTGGTACGAGAAACTTTGCACAGTTCCGGTGACGTCTGCTGTTACAGCCTCTGGTGATTGTTTGCCGTCTTGTTTCTGGGGTCTTTTTGGGCCTTTGTATGGGGAGATGGCTTGTGTAGGCCCATCTGTGGCTGGTTTGAGAGCCTCTCCAGAACCCCAGCTGCCAGTCATCCCAGCTAATGAGTCTGGAGCTGAACATCTGCCATTCTTTTGAAGTCCATGGGATATATCTTGCATACATTTTTATTAAAAGTTTAAAAAAAAAACACTAATGTTTTTATGTTCATTGTGATCATGTCTTTACAAATCCCATAATTATTTATTATGGAAACAGTCACTTATTAGTAAAAAATGACTGGATATCACTAAAATATCAATTAAATAACCGTCCGAATTAATAAGAACCACCTTCTAATGAGCTAAACAACAGTAAATGAGTGTATTCAACAATAGATTTGATTGTGTTCTTTTTGTTAAATTGAGATAATCATGACAGATATTTCTTTTTTGGCAATATATCAAATTTTATATGGAAAATAACTATTTTTATCTGTGTCTGAGAAATCACTTTCCAGAGGAGTACTGTGCTCTCTGAGCGCTCTTCTTGTTTTCTTCTTTCATTTAGCAACATCCACCAGTCTTGTTTTTCTTTGTTTGACCATTTTTATATTAAATTTGTCACTGTGCAACAAATGGCTTTATCTAACCCAACAACAACAGATTTTGGGTTGTTGCTGGGTTGTAACATCTACCCCTTTTTTTTTATTTTTTAAGAACTAATGTTAACACACATACATGCAACAGGAGCCAACATTTGCACCCGACTCATGTCCTGCACCGTCAGCCACCATCTCTCTGACAGGCTTAACTCCCCAAAGCCATCTTTGTGTGTTTATAAAAGGCAGGTGTGCTTTGAGGCCTGCAGCCATGGGAGGGGTAGTTCCTTTTCCACTGCATGTAAATGTCCCCCATCCCTGTCAACACCTTGAAAGTCAATCCTCCCTCCAGCGCACGTCAAGCGACACCGGTGGTGATGATATGTCACTCAGAAGCCTCGTTTAATCACATTCCGGCTGTTGTTTGGAACGGTTAGGCATCTGTTAACAGCAGAGTGAAGTAATAACCTCAATGAACAGATTTTTATCTTCTCTTCTGGCCTCCTGTGGTCTCTTTAAGGTCACAGAAATTGCATATTCTTCAGCAAGCGTCTTTGCATAAGTGAACCCGATAAGACTCAGAAGGTCAAGAGGCGACAAGGCGACAAGAAGAGTCACGGACTGTTAATCCTCATTCTCGGGCTCCAAACACCTCTCCGTCTCCATCTCATCTCTATTATCTGGAAATGATATGATAGAGAGCCGGGGGTCGTTGGACTACCTACTCGAGATGAATAAGACAAATCATCTTTTCATTAGAAAAGAGAGGGAAGCAGCGTCGAGGAAAGAAGGAAATGAGAAAGAATGGAATATGAAGACGGATGGTTGAGTCAGGGAGGAGAGGGAGAAGTTAGCCTGCAGGTCAGCAGACACCGGCTTTTATCATCATAATGTAACTGCTATACAACAAAATGAACCGTGTGTTAGTCATTTTATTTATTTCCACTATACAATAAAAATGCAGTCATACAATACGAAATTTTTAAAAAGTGTGCAGTTTTTTTCTTTAAATTATGCACAATGGAAAGACATTCACAGATACAAAGGTGAAAAGAAAACCCCAAAATATCCAAAAAAGGCAAAAAATAAAGACGTCTGATTGAAGTCTTACCTCTCAAGGGTCTTTAAAGGGCTACTCTGGTAGTTTAGCATCAAAGTGACACTTTTAGCTTTAAGTATGTTTCAAGCTCCTAAAACGGGCTCCTCACAATGAGGGTTATTTTCCTCAGACACACATATAGTATTTAGGTTGAATCATGACTATTAGTCAGACTATTAAGATTAGTAGAGTTCCCCTTCATTTAAAAAGGAGGTTAAACTTGCTTTGGTGTCCCTCGTTCTGTCTTCCTTTTGTGCAAGTATTGCTAAATTTGGGCTAAATTGATTGATTCATTAATTTTTGGTGTGAATTAGCATTTTAAAAAATGACTTGAGGGCTGTAGAAAAAGTCGGTGCTGAAGCTTAAACTTATTCGTCATTACTGTCGTTATGTGACGATGGGCATTGGTTTGTCTGTCTGTCCGTCCGTGATCAACGTTACTCAGAAACAGATTAACGGCTCTGGATGAAATTTTCAGGGAAGGTCAGAAATGACACAAGGACCAACTTAATAAATTTTGGCAGTGATGCGGCTTATAGTCTGGATCCACGGATTTGTTAAAAGTTTCTGTATCATTGCCAGATAGCGACACGGCGCCACTGTAACTCAGCTGCCTGCTGACGATCACGATTGCGATCCTACTACAAAACGACCGCTGCTGACTTATCGGGACTTATCCGTCGGAAATGATACAAGGAACAGCTGATTAAATTGTGGGGGTGTTTCCGAGTCACAGCAATTCCTGCCTCCCACTACATATTTAGGTCACGTGATTCGGTATCCGTACATAACGTACACATGCTTAACACAAGCCTGTGTTCTGTGCAAGGTCATTTTGTTTGAGGGGCCATCTATATTAAATGGCCACATTCTATGGTGCTGTGATTTCTACCACAATTTTTTTTCAAGATTTCATCCATTCATCCAAAATCATACACCTGAGCAGCCTTGGAGGAGTACTGCGCTCTCTGAGTGCTTTTCTTGTTTTTACTGTTTTGCACACAAACTTTTAAAACAAGAATGAACTCATAGCCCTATTCACATGGGACTAGTATTATCTTAGGAACTCATGCATTTTAAAAACTACCCACCCACATCTGGGTTTCATGCAGCACACTCGCACAGTGAAGTCTGTGTTTTACTCAAATTTACTAACATTATCCGAGGATATGATAACAGGCTGCCACATAATACCAACTGGGCCCGTCCTGATGGATTTGAGCTTTCTGTGAATAAGTCCCCATGCTGTGATGTGACGAGCCTCCTGAATCTGCACCTAAAATGATGTCCAAATGTTCCTAATAAATGCCAACGCAGACTCTATAATTACTGAGCAGGAAAGAAGCAGAAGACAGGTGTGGAGAAGAAAAAAAAAAGATGCCAATTTGCTTGCACAGGACTAATATTATCACATGACCTCTGCGCTGTGCAAAATATGCTTTACATATTGGGGACACGGCAGATTAGTGCTGGATTAAGATCACAGACAAACTCCATTATTACTAGAGGCCCCCAGGTGATGCTAGTCCTGTGTGGATAGGGCTTAAAAAGTAGCAGATTAAAACCTGAAATTCTTGTTTTTGCTAACCTTCAGTGGTTTAACTAATCATCTTGCAGCACTTTTGTGTATTCAGGGTGGGAACAGTATACACACTACTGCTCAAAGGTTTGGGGTCACTTAGAAATGCCCTTACAATTGAAAGAAAAACTTTTTTTTTCAATGAAGATAACACTAAATGAATCAGAAATACAGTCTAGACATTTTTAATGTGGTAAACGACTATTCTAGCTGGAAATTTTTAATGGAATATCTACATAGGGGTACAGAGGAACATTTCCAGCAACCATCACTCCTGTGTTCTAATGCTACATTGTGTTAGCTAATGGTGTTGAAAGGCTAATTGATGATTAGAAAACCCTTGTGCTGTTATGTTAGCACATGGATAAAAGTGTGAGTTTTCATGAAAAACATGAAATAGTCTGGGGGACCCCAAACTTTTGAACAGTGCCGAAAAGACATCACATCTGGTGAAAATGACGGTGCTTTTCAACCTGTATCTTCTTATAATTGTTGTGATGGTGCCTTTGGGCTTCACTAACTTTACAATCGCCTCCTCTGTTGAAAAAAATAAATGAATAAATTCAGCAAAACAAATAACAGCTTACTTGCAATTCATCTATTACAGTTTTAATTTTGGTCAGACTCAAAGAAAAGCTTAAACTGATGATTCATGTCAAACCAATACAGGCTTTTGGCCCATTTCCTGAATTTTAAGCTAGCATGGCCAAAAAAATACTGGAGTTTAGCGTCCCTTAATGGTGGAAATACAGAAATATTTTAATGTCGGCACACACACGCACACACACACATATTCCTGGAGGTAACATACAGACCAAAACCCTTATTTTTGATCCACTCAGTGCCTTGCATGCCACAACGAATGATTCTTTATGCTGTAAACACTTTGCAAATGACAGTGCCTACCATCTGGCCACTCAGAAACACACATCTCATTAGAAAATAATAAGGCTTTACATCCTGGTGGATCAAATGATAGATAACATAATCCATAATGGATTAAATCATTTGTACAGTATCTGCTCCTGACGACTTTGCACAATGATGATGAATATAAAGGCAGCTCATGCTAAAATATGATAAATCCATGATTAATTAAAATAGGCAGCTTCATGTGGCTTTAGTGGATGAACACAAAGAGCCTCAGATAATGAGCAAAAAAAAAAAAAAAGAGGTTTATGAGGTCAGAATGTTTCCCTTAATGTTTCTAAATGTGATTTAGTGGCACTACTAATACAATACTATCCCTCCCCTGGTACAAAATACCTGTTATTCCAGCCAACTTTCTGCTTCTTCTCAGCTCTGGAACTTTAATGTTTTCATTTTGATTCACTCTTTTCGTTCTCAGAGTCTCATTTTGGACACAGCAGGCAGCTTTTTTCTTTAAAAGTGCTATACGAAATATTTATCAGGTAAAGAGCCGAGCACTTCCTTCAGAAGTTGGTGGAGACCAAAGCAGAGCTAAAAGGAGAGTAAATGCTGGACACATGAAAGTTAATGCTTAACTTTTTCAGCAGAATGTGTAAAAAATGACATTTTCTGCTCACAACAATATGTCAGTATGGTGTTCAGAGCTTGCTGTGCTCACTCAAAACGATTACAATTCCTTTCAACTTAACTTAAAACATTTAGAGAGCAGCCTGTGTTTGAATTTTGGAGCTGATTTGTTGCTCGACCCAGAACACTGCGACTTCTTTATTAGAGATCAGACTGAAAGAACACGAAGAAACAAGATTATCAGATTGGAAAAATAGCAGAAAAACATGCAGCGTGAGGATGATTAATCACCCTGACAACATGTGGCACATTTTCACATCATGATAACGCCATTACAGGATGTGACACCTTTAGTTTTTAATCACATCTGCTAATGTTCCAGTCTACTTTCCTGGCAGTACGACTGCTATATCAGGTTGTTCCTCCTTTCTGTTTGGAAATGAC
This sequence comes from Amphiprion ocellaris, assembly GCF_022539595.1. Classification (NCBI taxonomy): domain Eukaryota; kingdom Metazoa; phylum Chordata; class Actinopteri; family Pomacentridae; genus Amphiprion; species Amphiprion ocellaris. Next base: position 17,313,411 of record NC_072788.1, read on the forward strand.
GACCTCCACCTTCATCTCAGACTGGCTGTACCTCATCCTTGGGTGTAGTTTTATAAATTAACCAACTGATAACATGCAAAAACTCTTTCGTACTACCATGGATAAAAACATATGTACATACATCATGGACCACATCGACATGTTGAGTAATAGGACCATTAGGGGAGGCACTGGTTCTTGCTCCCATCATGGTATCAAGAAGGTGCCCTGCTTTAATGCCACCGAGCAAGGCACTGCTGTAAATCCATTCCAGGGGTGGATAATGGTGTGTATTCCCAACAAACACACCTTACCCCCTTCTACTTGTAAAATAACCACCATCGTCATCAGAAGTTTCTCTCCGAGTGAAGCAACGACTCCTGGATCTATACATTCCTGCTGCGCTGCTGTTTGTTGTTCTCATTTTGGGCTTAAAAGTGTCCACATGTTGCTTCTCTTCTCTCATTGGAAAGCTGCAAAATTTGGACAAAAACATGTTGTTAGACACAAACAGATCTATAAAACGGAGGCATGTGGCTGATGAAAACATGACGTTACCTGGACTTCTGTCATTTCTATCATTTCTCCGTCTGCTCCTGGTAGGAAGAAAAATAATCACATTTTAATACAGAAAATGATCATTGATCAACAGTCAATACGCTTAAGTCTTCAGTCAGATTAGAAGCAATCACCCTTCCACGCTGCAATGCTTGTTATTGTCTCGGGACATTTTTTTCTCCTCAGGCAGCATGAGAAAGCCAAAAGTCAACACGAGCACTAACATCAAGAAGTGAAACAAACACGGATCTTAACGTATTCGAAAGGCGTAAATAGATTCTTCTGCGTTTGTATCATCTCTGAAACATGAGTGTGATGTCTCTCCGCCCTAAAACAAATTTGCTGAGGGCGTTGATTCAGTCAAGGTTGGTGAATCTAAATAGGGTTGTAACTAAAGTCTGAAGCAAAGACTCTAATCTCTCATATTACCAACTCTGAATTTCAGGATCTGCTCAGGATTTTTAGCATAACTGCGAGCACAAAGTGTAACAGAAGCCGGGATGAGTTCAGTCCGCTTGAAAGTTTCATTAAAGTCACCTGCTAACAGATTATGTGATTACACGATTAAGACTAGAAAAGCACTCAGAGAGCGCAGTACTCCGCCAAGGCTGTTCATTCCCACATATGGCATTGTCAAAAATCGAGCATTTGTTTATTAATTATTGATGATCAGTAATCACGGCAACATAGAATGTAGCCATTTAATATAGATATACCCACAAACAAAATCACCTTGCGCTGAGCACAGGCGTGTGTTATGCACATGTATGGATGCCAAATTGCATGACCTAAATATGTAGCAGGTGGCGGGAATTGATGGAACTCAGAAACACTCCCACAATTTAATCAATTGCTCCTTGTATCATTTCTGACTAATAAGTCCCGATAAGTCCGCAGCGGTTGATTTGTAGCACGATCACAATCATGTGATCATCAGCAGGAAGCTGACGTAGTGTTCACTTGTTATCATAGTTACAGTGACGCTGTGCCGCTATCTGGCAATGATATGGAAATTTTTAATAAATCTGTGGATCCAGACTATAAGCTGCATCACTGTCAAAATTGAATCACTTGGTCCTTGTGTCATTTCTGATCTTCCCTGAAAATTTCATGCAAATCCATTGGTACGTTTTTGAGGAATGTTGCTAACAGACAGACAGACAGACATACAGACAGACAAACCAACGCCAATTGTCACATAACTCCACCGCGTTCCTTGGCGGAGTAGTAATTTACTGTAAGGAATGAGGCTAGCAATATTTTTTTGTACACTGCATGGTGAATCTATGGCACCACCCCCAAAAAATATAAGGTCTTCCAGTTGAACCTAGCCCAGCTTTTGTCTGATTACAACACCATTTCCTCCAGCAATTAAATATGTCCGTCCATCCATCCATCATCTATACACCGCTTAATCCTCACGAGGGTTGCGGGGAGCTGGAGTCTATCCCAGCTGACTTAGGGTGACGGCAGAGGACACCCTGGACAGGTCATCAGTCTATCATAGGGCTACACTTAGAGTGAAACAACCAAGCATCCTCACGGTCACACTTACAGACAATTTAGAATCACCAGTTAACCTCAGCATGTTTTTGGACTGTGGGAGGAAGCTGGAGACCCCGGAGAGAACCCACGCTGCGCAAGGAGAACATGCAGAAAGATCCCAGGTGCTCTAACCGGGACGTGAACCGGGGATCTTCTAGCTGCAAGGCAAAGGTGCAAACCACCGCGCCACCTTGCAACCCCCAATTAAATATGTGCAATTGACTTTTCCTGGTAGATCATTCTGTAACACGAAAGCTGGATTTCTAAAGTAAATTTAAAAAACAATGCAAAGTGGCTTCCACACAGGATGGAACAATAGTACCAGTGCATGTTGAAACATATTCATTTCAAGGCTTGCACTTCGAAACAGCGGCTTGGTGTGGCAGCACACCAAGGTGCTAAGGAACTTTTCAACTGCTGCAAACTGTATTCTTATAATTTAGGGTCATTGGTGCTCTATTAAAGTGTTTACAACCTCAGGAGCTTGCAGGCCTTTTTAGGGCAGGCAAATCCCTGAACCGTAAGAGTACCCCAGCAAAGCATCATTCACGATCTTTATCAGGGGTGATAAAGTGCCTAATCCACATAGACTAACATAAAAACTGGAGTTCCATCCAGTTTTGGCAGAAATCAGAGTTACCATCATGGTGAAACCTACACAGCAATAGAAACAGAAATGTTAAAAGGGCCAGTTAGGGAGTTATTTCTGTAAACTTGCTACTTTCTGCAGAGAAAAGTCGCCTATTGTCAACAAATTACATAAAAAAAACTCAAACCACAACTGCTTCAAATCATCTCTCCTCTGATAAATTCTCCAACACAGACTGCTCTGTCTGTGGCTGCTGGTGTCTTCTGCTAAGACGTGCATAGGAGGTCAAAAATGACTATTTTCCTGGTAAAAAAAAAAAAAAAAAAAGCTAAAATAAACCGCCTGGTATGACGGTTTTCAACAAACACGGCTTAGTTTTCAACTATGGTTTTGTTGCTCGAGGAAGAAGTGGGTCTTATTTATCATGTTCACATGGTGCCCATTTTCTGACATTAGGCTCAGGGCAAAGGGTGATAACTCTGTTATCAAAAGTACTACTGTATTCCAGGGTGTGAGTTACATAAACGTAGGGAATCTGAGACAGACACTCAAACACAGTGTTATAAATTAATTCATCTGAATTCATTCATCACTGGACATTTTAAAAAGTTACTTCCCCAAACTAAAAAAAAAACACAAAAATTGACAGAAGACGAAATCACGCCTATATGTGTGTTGACTCAAGAGGGGTAATATTAAATGAGAAAAGTGATTGACATGAGTTAAATACTTGGTAGCCTTACTGCATTATATTTCAATATTTCCAGTTTATTACTCCACCAAGGAATGGCGAAGTTATGCGACGATCGGCGTACACTTGTCTGTCTGTCTGTTAGCAACATTGCTCAAAAATGGAACAACGGATTTGGATGAAATTTTCAGGGAAGGTCAGAAATGACACAAGGACCAAGTGATTAGATTTTGGCAGTGAAGCAGATTATAGACTGGATCCACGGATTTGTTAAAGTATCATTGCGAGATGGCGGCACGGCGTCACTGTAACTATGACAAGTCAGCTGCCTGCTGACGATCACAGGATTGCGAGCCTACTTCAAATCGACCATTGCGGACTAATCGTGAATTATCCGTCGGAAATGATACAAGGAACAATTGATTAAATTATGGGGGTGTTTCCTAGTCCCATCAATTCCCACCGCCCGCTACACATTTAGGTCACGTGATTCAGTATCCGTACATAACGCACACCTGTACTCAGCACAAGGTCATTTTGTTTGTGGGTAAATCTATATTAAATGACCACATTTGATGTTGCCGTGATTTCTGCCATGAATTTTTTCAAGATTTCAGCTGTCGGAAATGATACGACTGAGCAACCATGGCAAAGTACTGTGCTCTCTGAGTGCCTTTCTTGCCTTGAATTGTGTTTTCCTTAACATAAATAGAGATATTTCCACCATGAACTGGTTCAGAAAAGGAACAGATTGGTGCAAGAATTTAAAGGTTTGACATTTCCCATCCAATCCCCAGCTCCAAACGATGGATACTTAAATGTAAAGTGCATGCAAGCATCCTTTGAAACCATCTTGCTACATAACAACACTGAAATCTGCACAGAAAATAACCGTCACAGAACAAGAGCTTGACTGTGTACACATGAACATTAAATGCGATTAGCCAGCATGCCCCTCAGATGACTAATATTTAGCCTTCTATAAATGTTTTCTATAAATGTTTTTGCCGTCTGCTGTGATGCTGCCAGTTTTTTTAAAAAGAAGAATCTGAAAAGATGTTAACTAGAAGGAAATTCCTGTGTCGTCCGATAGCATCAACAGGAGGATGCAATTTCTCTGCACACTCTTGTAAGCAGTGAATTACACTGAGGAGAGGCAAGAAGATGCTGTTCATGATCACCTAAAGCGTTGCACTTTCATAAAGCGGAGTTCCTGCGGAGCTGGAAGCTACAGCGGAGTTTTTCTAAAGTCCTTTATCATGAATTTTTAAAACACTCCCCTTACTTATTTCACTGCGATGACATGAGCTTTAACTAATACCAGGGCTTCAGACTGTGACCATTTAGTCACACTTTAACACTTTTGGAGACAGAGCTATCGCAACTTGCAAAAAAGTTGGTCTTTTTCACTAATTACCTTCCATATTACAGTTTTTCATGATGGTGAATTCCTGTGTTTGTGCATGTTCCAAGTCCACACTTTTCATACACTTCCGTTCAAAAGTTTGGTGTCACCCAGACAATTTCATGTTTTCCATGAAAACTCACACTTTTATTCATGTGCTAACATAATTGCACAAGGGTTTTCTAATCATCAATTAGCCTTTCAAAACCATTAGCTAACACAATGTAGCATTAGAACACAGGAGTGATGGTTGCTGGAAATGTTCCTCTGTACCCCTGTGTAGATATTTATATGAAAAATCAGCCGTTTCCAGCTGGAATAGTCATTTACCACATTAACAATGTCGAGTGAGAGCAAAAGACAAAGATAGAAACAAATAAAGTCTCTGGCACACTGACCTGTTGGGACTCTGATGTCGTTCGGCTCTTGGGCTCCGTCTCTGTGGGTGATGTTGGGACGCTCCCGTTGGAGTCCGTTATTAGCAGAGTCCGCCGATCTCTCGCTAATTTTTCACACTTTGTCACCCGGAACCTGAGAAAAACACACAAGGCAAAGGTTCAGAATGTTTTTGCAGGCCTGTAGTCTCTTACACCGAGGAGTTGGATTATTAAAAATAAACTCTCTTATGTGAGAGAGTTTATTCTCTCACTACTAGCTGGAAGAAAAATACAAACAGCACAGTGTATATTGTTCAACTCAAAAAAAAGTTTGGAGACTGTAACAAATTACTTTTCTGGGTGAGTCAGTGATTTGGTGGTTAGCACCATTGCCTGGCAGCTGGAAGTTTCCCGATTTGCATCCCGGTCTGGGCCTGGGATTTTTCTGCATGGAGTTTGCATGTTCTCTCTGTGCATGTGTGGATTTTCTCCAGGTTCTCCAGCTTCCTCCCACAGTCCAAAAACATGCTGAGGTTAACTGGTGATTCTAAATTGTCCGTAGGTGTGAGTGTGATTGTTTGTCTCTATGTGTAGCCCTGTGATAGATTGATTGATTTCTTTATTTTCATGTCATGCACACAAGTGTGCCCAACCCTCATGGGTTTAAAAGACACCAATATACTAGCATTGCAGCAATACATCCAAAACACACATTATTCTGCTGCTCAGTTCTCAAACATAATTTGCTGCCTTTTATCCCAGGCCTGGCAAAGAAATTCTGCCATGAAAAAGGTTCCCCTTCTAAAACATAACTGAAGTTTATCATGGTCATCCATCCATCCATCCATCCATTATCTATACACCGCTTAATCCTCATTAGGGTCGCGGGGGGGCTGGAGCCTATCCCAGCTGACTCGGGCGAAGGCAGGGGACACCCTAGACAGGTCGCCAGTCTGTCGCAGGGCTACATATATAGACAAACAAGCACTCTCACATTCACACCTACGGGCAATTTAGAGTAACCAATTAACCTCAGCATATTTTTGGACTGTGGGAGGAAGCCGGAGAACCCGGAGAAAACCCACGCATGCACAGGGAGAACATGCAAACTCCATGCAGAAAGATCCCGGGAAAGCCGGGACGCGAACCAGGGATCTTCTTGCTGCAAGGCGAAAGTGCTAACCACTACACCACTGTGCAGCCCCATGGTCATCCAACCAAAAGAAATTAAAATAAACACAGGACATCTTATTGAAAAGTACCTCCCTGATATCTTCATATACACGACAGTAAAACATAAAATAAACCTCATTCTCAACTTCATCTAAATTACACAGCAAACATAGTCTGTCCTTCTCTGGAGTAACATTAAACCTCCCAGTCTCTAAGACACTTTTTATTTCTATTCTTATTGTTTCGGTCTGGAACAGGTGCATAATACATCACTGCGCATTATACTATGTACAATTGTGTTTGTGATAAATAAAGGTCTTGAATCTTGAAGCTAATGGTAATGTTCCTGAGCATAACTGTGCTAACAGGGATCTCTGCGTTCTGCTTACATTATACTTCACATAAGGTTCCACACTGTATCTGTCCTTTATAAGACAATAAGTTTGTAATTTGGGTTTATACCAAATATCAACAGACCATATTTCTCTAAACCTAAGAAACATATTACTCCTCATTTCCTGAACATCACAGAATGACCTATTAAGAAAAGCAAATGATGAGTTAATGACAATTGGAGATACCCCAATGAAATATATTTGTTGTGATTCTCTGATTGGACATCTCCACAATTCTATTCCAAAGGTGAAGCATTTGGCATTTATGTCTGAAGTTAGGAGGTTCCCATCCCATATCGTATGATAGACTGATGACCTGTCCAGGGTGTCCCTGTGACGACCCTCCACCTGGACAGGTGTTCCTGTCTTTCTGGAGCTGAGGGTCGTCAGCTGATGAGCCACACCTGGGATCAAGTGGCTCGACTCTATCTAACCTTTGCTCACTCCTACTGCAGCTGGCTGACAGGAGCTGCTGCCTGCGGGAGCTTCAGCCGCATGCTTTTGGGCTTTCTGTTTGTGGTTTGTTGTGCACATTTTGGATTGTTTGGTTACAATAAAATCATTTTAGTCACCACACTGTGTTTATGTCCCTGTTTTGTTGCAGCCTTTGAGCCAAGCTGTAACAGTCCCCTACCTTCACCCTAAGACAGCTGGGATAGACCCCAGCCCCCCTGCGAAACTAATGAGGATTAAGTGATGTATAGATAATGGATGGATGGAAAATAAAACAACAGTTAGCTGACCGACTTTGCTGCTGGTTTTTCCCTTCGCAAAAAGTCTATTTATAGCCGTATGTTTAGAGCCGTATAAATAAACCACAGAAAATGGCCCTTTAATGAATGATGCTGAACATACAACAACAAACACACACACTCCTCACGACTCTCATTCATCTCATCCTAAACATGACGTCTAATTCAACCACCCACTGTAAGCCACACATGCGCGCGCACACACACACACACACACACACACACACACACACACACACACACACACACACACACACACACACACACACACACACACACACACACACACACACACACACACACACACACACACACACACACACACACACACACACACACACACACACACACACACACACACACACACACACACACACACACACACACACACACACACACACACACACACACACACGCTCCAAAGCTTTAATTAAATCAGCAAATGAATATTCGTATCCAGGTCATGCTGACCCTCTGCGTACATGACCATTCATCTGGGTGTGCAAATGAAAAGAAACCTCTCTGCATCCCAATCAGCTCTCAGCAGGGCATTAAGGATGAGGAGTGCAATCGCTACGTGTCGGGGATGAGGATACACACTTCCTGGGTTGACTGATGGACAGAGAAATGGTCTCTTTGCTTTAAACTCTATGTGGGACACACCTGGACTAATTTTATAACGATAGCACACTGTCAGGGTTTAGTTCCCTGTGTGTTGTTTTAGTCTTAAACCACTTTCAAACGCTGGAAAGTAGAGAAGAGGTCTCCAGGTGCTTCTTTTGTTCTCTGTCATTGCTTTTTACCTGAGAAACAACGATGCTTTCCTACCTTGGGAGAGACCTTCTGACTACTGAAACCTTCAAAGTCTTGACATCCCTCATGTATAAAATATTTCCACGAGTAAAATGTTGTTTGCTTTTACACAAGTAGTTTTTTAGAAGCACGAAAAGTATTAAGAAAGGACCAAAACATTCAGTGCAGTGGTAATCACTTTCTAAACAAGGTTTTTGTCCTCAGAACTTCGCCAGGTTCAATTTACTCTTATTACTTCAATATTATTGTAATATATGTTAACAATATTATAACGATTATTATTATTATTATTATTATTATTATTATTATGTGTAAATAGAATGTCCCAAACATATTTAGATATTATTATTGTTGTTGTTGTTGTTGTTAGTCTCAGAAATATTTTGAAATATTCCCTGTTAATATTCTGATAATTTAACAGTCAGTTTACTCCAGTGTGCTGTGTACTGCAGTAGTATTAGAAGTGTACTCCAGTAGTATCAGTGCTGTGTATTCCAGTAGTATTAGTACTGTGTATTCCAGTAGTATTAGTGCTGTGTATTCCAGTAGTATTAGTACTGTGTATTCCAGTAGTATTAGTGCTGTGTATTCCAGCAGTGTTAGTGCTGTGTACTCCAGTAGTGTTAGTATTGTGTACTACAGTAATATTGTTCATATATCAAAATAAATTAACAATATTACAATTTAATTTTCATGTTATTGTGGTTTCTCAATCAAACATGCGGCCATAGCTGCAGTTCTGAACTTTTTGTTCTTCAATAAAAGACCAAATTTCCATTAGCCAGACCTACAGGATGGAGGAAGTGTGGCTCACTGTAGCAGAATGGCATCTAAAGTTGATTTCATAATGAAGTGAAATCAAACATTCTATGACTGAATGCCATTATCAAATGCAAGTAGAAACACAGGCCTGGCAGTAGCAGCGTTGCTAGCGGTGTGGACACACACGTGCCGTGGAGGTGAGCGTTATGGTTTGATTTCAAAAAACAACTAGATTATGACGCAATCTGTGTATAAACAGCCACAGGGAGGCTTAACTTAGCACGAACTACACATTATAATTTCAGACCTATTTGGTATTTGTCTGACGCTCAAATAAACTATTGTAGAAGGGGAACAGAGACCTTTAAAATAACTTTAGCTGTGGTGAAGAAGAGAAAGCAGGCAACTGAACTCTTTAAGAAATTGCTTTGAAACCTGAAAACCTGCAATCTTATTATCAAAGCAAGATATTATTGGTTGCTTGTATTGACTCATTTGTTTATTCAGCTACAGATTTTAAGATGTTTTTATTGAAAATAACCACTGCATACAATTGCCCATGATTAGATGATTGGATAAATAAAGTTGTACTAGAAAAAAAGAGGTAGGTTGGCAGTAAGTACTCAATATGAAGATCCTGATGCTATCCTGAGAAAGGCAGAAATCTGTTGTTATGTTACAAGTCTCTCCACTGCTGTCTCAGTTCCGTGAGAACCTTTCCTATTCAGTGTGCCTTTAACAGGAGTCCTTGCCACAGAGCAGGCTAACCACGGAAGCTTCACCCTGACCGTCCACCTTTGTATTTTCCAGGTCACTAGTCTGGTGAGTGGACTGCAAACTTAGTCTGAGTAATTAAGTGCAGATTTTTCATTGACAATTATTTAGAGTAAATGTTTGATTGTTAACGTTCTATATGCACTAATGCCTGACAGCCTCTGGGGCAGTGGTTCCCAACCTGGGTCGGCGCCGAGTAACAGACTTACTGTGTCATCACAAGTCTACCTATAAAACATTTTTAAAACACAGTTATTTGCTCTTTCCTCAAAAATCCTACGCTGCTTCGATGGCAACACTTCCTTGATCTCTCAACTCCTGTCCATGCTTTCTTCAGGTTGGCTCGCTAGCTCATCCCGATTCATTATTTTTGTGTGCAGTTAGAAAATTACTGACTGGAACGATTTCTGAAAAACTCAAAACTGGTGAAAATTCATCAGCACCTAAAAAAAACTCCGGCTATACCCCGAAAATTACTTTAAATTTGGTTTTACTGAAGGACAAGAGAGAATTGTGTTATTTGTGGTGAAATGCTCGCAAATGACAGCATGAAGCCAGCAAATTACGGCGACATCAGGAAACAAAACACAGTTGGGTAAAGTCGGAAAGATATTCACAGATACAGACTTCTGGCGTCAATGACTCATTAGATATACATTGTCAAAACAAAAACTATGCCTCTTTCCCATTGTTGTAAGGTAGACAAAGGGCTGCAGCTTATAGGGGGACTCCAAGCCAAACAGGTGGGGAACCACTGCTCTGGAGGACACTGTGTATGTTTTACATTAAAGCACCGCGAGGTATCAATCTGGGAAATTTTGACGGTCGGCAAATATTCACGAAGCAGCAAAGGGCTGAAATAATTCCTTGAGTTATTTGAGTAATTTGATTGCTAAAATTCCTCGAGACAAAATTCTCTGAATCGAGGCTTCGTTTAATCCACCACATACTAGACCCCAGGTCACTAACTGGCAGACCGTGGTCCAAGTCCGGACCCAGTCTTCATCCTATATGGACCAGGACCTATAATCAATAAATTATAAGGGATTTTAAATATGCTGGGACACTTCAATTTCAACCGGCACAGCTTTTCTAGTGTTTATGGCATTTAGCAAATCAGAGGACTGAACTATGAAGACAGTTCAACGCAATCAAGCTTTCTTTGTGTGAGTTGACAAAAACTAAAACCTCAGTCAGAATTAACAGGTGTGAAGGTGGTTTTCAACTTTCTTTGTGAACTCACACTTTCTGCTTCAAACTCGTCCATACAAACAGGAGCGTTTAACACTTCATTTGACTCATTTTCCGCACAAAATCAACCGATCGCCAACAGGTTGTTTTAATGGAGAATAATGACGAATATAAAAATTTATTATGGTAAAAAGCTGGGACTGGAAATTATGTAAAACAGGAATGCTGGTAAAAAAAAAAACAAACTGTTAAACGTGTGTAATGTATGTATTTTACTGATCAATGCAGCTGATTATTTCTAACAGACAATCAAATTATCAAACTTCATATATTCAAACATGATTTTGTATTGAAGTGCAAGTAGGTCTGACACTGTCTCATAATGAAGGAAATCACATTAATTTGTGGCTAAATCAAAGTGAAACTAATGTTACCGACTGAATATTCTCTGTAATAAATACTAATAAACTGATCAGTTTTCTTATTTGTGTTCTATCAGCTGCAGTAGCAGCAGTTTAAATGGACCAAACATAAAAACATATTTATGTGATTTCTGCATCATAACTAAATACATGTATGTTCCCATGGCCTTGAGTTTTAGTTGAATACACCTGTACTACACTATATGTGTACAACACCCCTGTACTATGCTATATATGTACAATACACCGGGGAATCAGATTACTCGCTTAATTGGCAGAATAATCGACACTCAATTACTAAAATAATCGATAGCTGCAGCTCTACAGCAAACCAACTCTCCCATTTGTTTTCTTCACGACTCAAACACACACTCACACACACACACCTGCCCACCTGCCCACTGCCAGCACCGTGACCTCTCCATGGTGACTGCGCCGGTACTCTGCCTTCCGGGCCGACGGCTTCCTCATTAGCGGCCATTTCTTCTGGCTGCAGCGGGTGCAGATGTTCTTGTGGCCGCCCGGGCCCCCGATGGTGTGCAGGTGGTTGCAGGTGTGCTTGGCGGCTCCTGGAGGTGCCCCCGGCGATACGGGAGTCATTGGAGGGGTTGGGGTGCTGGGGGAGGTGGGGGTGAGCGGAGGACTGAAGACAGAGGAAAGAAAATTAGCAATTTTTAAAGATTTTTGTGTATTTAAGATGTTTAAATAATTATGCTTTAGTAATGACCCAATTAGCATGACTTAATTCTATTAATATGACTGCTTGAGGCCTATTATTACAGACTGATCACAAGCAAAATAATGTAAATCAGCTCCTGAGTGATAATTATCCAAAATGACAAAAAATAAACCAATAAATCTTTTGTAGGTCATCAAATGTTACAGCACTCTGTTCCGTCCAAACATTAAAAAAAAAGAAAAATAACCACTGACTTACATTCAGTGGATTTTAATGACAAAATACAATCTCATTGAATTGTGTAGTGCTTCATTTATCACAATCTACCCCTGCAGAAATGACACGCTGATATTTCACACTTCAAAACAATTACTGACAACCACTCATCCCTCTAAATGATTTCCTTTAAAAATGCAATCAATTTCCTGTACGGGGCGAACATCAGGTGAGGCTTCAGACATCAGAGCAGACAATCAGAGCTGGCGGTAAATATATAAAAGCAGATTTCATACAGTATTTACTTCAGAAGTTCGTTAAGAGACACTAATTGAGGCCAGCTCACTTGTCTTTTTGCACTCTGCTTCGAGAGGAAGCGTGTGTTGCATATTTTATGACTCTGGAGAGCTGTTCCTCATATTGTTTACACACAAAGGCAGAATAAACAGTGCTCCTACACGCTCACATAAACATACTATATATATATGTGTCTGAACACGTCGGGGGACAGGCAGTATAATATTGAGTGCATTTTTCTTACCCAGCATCACAGAAATAGACAGTTGGGGGAAGACACTGGAGCACACTACATGGCGGCCTGAGTCTAACATCAAGGTTGGGCTAATTGTGGAAATATAAGCCTAATTTTATGTTTGCAGCCAAGATTATGCATGTACGTAAAACAGGCTGAGACTAAACAGTTGTTTCAAGTGCCAATACAATACAAGCACAATAATCTAATTAGTCCCACCATAATTTATTGTCTGAGTTGGCCAGAGGTCATTAAGCTTCAGAAAAGACTTTGTCATGGTGCTCCCTAACTAGCTAAACTCCCACAACACAATAGTATGAAACAGTACAAGGTTTCACCAAGCTGCACAACCATGTACTACAGCTAATCTACAACATTTGAAGTGTGTATTATCTAGAAAAACAATATTGGGTATTAGCAGATACTTAATATTAGATGGCTCAGATCAAATCAGGAGCAAAAAATTAATAAATGCTAATAAAAATCTTGACTGGGACATCCCTACCCCTACTACATGGTCAAAAGTATGTAGACAGTTTGAATATTAAACCCCTGTGATATCGGTGAGGATCTCCAGAGGCATATTAGTGAAGTCAGACACAAGGCAGTAAGGTGTTGCCCAATATTTTCTAAAAACTGTATCTAAAACCAAACATTTTCTGATTACAGCTTCTTGAATATGAGTATTCAGCGGTCTCAGTTTACGCTATCGTTCAAAATTTTGGGGTCACCCAGATAATTTCATGTTTTCCACGAAAACTCACACTTTTATTCATGCGCTAACAGAATTGCACAAGGGTTTTCTAATCATCAATTAGCCTTTCAACACCATTAGCTAACACAATGTAGCATTAGAACACAGGAGTGATGGTTGCTGGAAATGTTCCTCTGTACCCCTATGGAGATATTCCATTAAAAATCAGCTGTTTCCAGTTAGAATAGTCATTTACCACATTAACAATGTCTAGACTGGATTTCTGATTAATTTAATGTTATCTTCATTTAAAAAAAAAACTTTTCTTTCAAAAATAAGGATATTTCTAAGTGACCCCAAACTTTTCAACGGTAGTTTGTTAAATGAATATTGACTTTTCCAGGCTGTCCGACATAAGTACACATTTTAAGACACTGCAAACTAGGACATACATTTCAAAGTCAAAGTCAAAGTCAGCTTTATTGTCAATTCTTCAATATGTACATGACATACCAAGAATCGAAATTTCGTTACTCTCTCTTCGTGCAACATTAGACATTAAATAAAGACTTAGAAAATAAGATATTAAAGGGCAAAAAAGAACAAAGGCAGCAAAATTAGAGCCGAGCAACAACTAAGAACTAAGAAAAGCAGAACTGAGTGAAATGTAAACATGACCATGAGATAAAGTGATGGATTTAGTGCAGAATACTAACTTTCTAACATTTCAGATTCTCAGAAAGAATATAACAATGTTATTTTTTTTAAATCAGCAAAGCAAACGATTACTTAGTTTCTGTCCTAATTGTATGTCGTAGCATTAAAATCTTGAGTCCCTTAGGATCGATGCTATGTCAACTTTGCCCCTGTTGTGCAACAATTATTGTTGTAGATCCACAATTATGTACAGGTGTTGTCTAACTTTTCAGTTGATCAGCAAAAAAAAAGAAAAATTCTGCACATATTTTGAGGATTCATTTTCCAGTCAAAGAGGCCAAACATTGACACATGACTTAAAGGCCCTCCTTCAAGAGCTGTACTACTATTCTAATTTTCAATTAGCCAGTCTACTCTTCTTTCCCAAGCTTTCTGTTACATTAGCACAATCATTGTATGTTTTTACTTCGCTAAGGAACGCAGCTGAGTTATGTGATGATCGGCGTACGCTTGTCTGTCTGTTTGTCTACTACAACTAAAAAAAAAAAAACGCAAAAATTGACAGAAGACGAAATCACGCCTATATGTGTGTTGACTCAAGAGGGGTAATATTAAATGAGAAAAGTGATTGACATGAGTTAAATACTTGGTAGCCTTACTGCATTATATTTCAATATTTCCAGTTTATTACTCCACCAAGGAATGGCGAAGTTATGTGACGATCGGCATACACTTGTCTGTCTGTCTGTCTGTTCGCAACATTACTCAAAAACAGACAAACAGATTTGGATGAAATTTTCAGCGAAGGTCAGAAATGACACAAGGCCCAAGTGATTCGATTTTGGCAGTGATGCGGCTTATAATCTGGATCCACGGATTTGTTGAAGATTTCTGTATCATTGCGAGGCAGCGGCATGGCCTCACTGTAACTATGACAACAAGTGAACACTACGTAGGCTGCCTGCTGACGATCACATGATTGCGATCCTATTACAAATCGGCCGCTCCGGACTTATCAGGACTTAGCCGTTGGAAATCATACAGCGATTGAGCAGCCTTGGCGGAGTACTGCGCTCTCTGAGTGCTTTTCTTGTTCTTTATTTGACAGGCCTTTTTTAATTACAATATTTGGTTGTACCAGTGGTATGCTGTCTGAGGATCGAGGTGTCTATATTGAGATTGCTGCGCAATTTTAGGTCTTTCAAAAATGATAATACATGTAACTAATGAGGAGGGGCTTGTTGTAGGGAGTCACTAGTCACTAATGTGATAAAATGTGTCGAAGCATGTGTAAGGCAAAACTCCTTCCTTCTTTGAATGAAAAATATGTTTTTTGTTGGTGTACAGTCATGATCGTAACATAAGCAGAGGTGTGAAACATGAGTTTAGTCCACAGGAGGAACAAAAGACAAGATGTACACAAGATAAAGAGATGCTTGCTATGGAAAGATGAGAGGAGACTGAGGGATAGTGGAGGCTGGAGTACTGATGGGGAGAGCAGCGCTGAGGAGAGGGGAAGTTAAGTACCAAATCTGGAGAGGCTGATAGCTAGCCCTGGCCACACAACAGTCACTCTCCGCCTTGTAGCCTCCCTCTCCATCCCTTTCTCCTCCTTCCTCCCTCTCTTTCTGCCTGTCTGTCTGTCTCTCTCCCCCCTAAGTATCCCATAAATTACCCCACCAATACCCCTCTCCCCCGTTCCACCATCTCTAAGTGATCCATTGGCAGGCTGCCCATCCCGACTGAGAGAGAGAGACAAACAAAGATATGGAAGAGAAAGAGGGAGAACTATAGAAAGCAAATTGAACAAAATGAAAAATGTGGAAGGACAACAAGGGGTGGAAGTATGTGGAGAAAAGCGACTTGGAGAGAGACACATGAAAGAGATGCTCAGGAAATGTGTGCGATTGCAGATTTCTACTGATTTTTTTCCCCCAGGACACCCAATGTGACCGAGCACAATACCTCAATACCTAATCCTTGGGAGAGGCAACGCTCCTGCCATTTGTCCACACGGCTTCCTCCCAACAAAAGGAGAACATCTTTCCTCTCTTTATCTCCTTTCCTCCCAGAACAATATGTGGCGAGAAAAGAAAGATGACAGCAGGAGAGAGAGGGGGAAAACATTCTGCACTAACTCGATTTACTTAGACTCCTCTACAGCCACAAGCATCTCCTCCTCTGATCTGTCTATCTGCCCAACTCCCTCTCCCCTTATCTCAGCGGCAAAGCAGCACTACACTTGCTCATTTACTCTGCTCTGTACAAACGAACGGTAGGATGACGAATGAAGACGTCTAAACTGAGTCAGCTTGTTCCACCAGCTCCTGTTTTTATGATACAGGGTCATTTTAAAGTGACAAGCAGCCAGGCAGGCTTTGATTTGAAACACTGATGTCGAAATGCAAATGACCCCTTGGAGTCCAAGGACTAAGGGCCTGTAGATTAAATGATATTAAAGGTTCCTGATCAGCTGCAAAATAAAACTGCAGCAAACAACTGACAGTTTTAGATGGGCAGGACTCATCCATACGTGTTGTACGCTTTTCATTCACTTTGAAGGGGCTGATGTCAAGCACTGCCAAACCAAATTATGGCTTTGCTTTGCATATATTATAAAGTTGAGAAAAGTTCAACCATCCAAGCAGCAGAGCAGGCACCAGAAAGTCAAGTTATGTTTCCCATCAAATCGCTATGACAATTGTGCACCAGCTAATGTCAGGCAGGTCCACTGTCCTGCGTTAGCACAATGCATACAAGTAAGTCCCAGAATGTTGCATGGCATATATTGGAATGTAATTAATCTGGACAGTTGCAGATTCATTATCATGATTCTTGATAGTTTTTCAAACAGTCAATCCTCGTTATTTTTTAGCTTTTCTATCTGACCAATTGATTATATGGACATAGTCATCTTAAAATGATGCACTGGTTTATGGACTTATATTTTGAAAGCTTGAGTCTGGAATTTTTCCGTATGTATCTTGGTCTTCTGAAACTAGACATAGCAAGTGAGGGGTGGAACTAAGAACTCAAGTACACAGTGCTTGCTGATACACTAACAACCTGCCACTACTAAAAGTACAAAGTAAAATCTACCCTGTGTTATTGTCTATTTTAGCTACAGTGTGACTATGATTTACTAAATGAACATCATGCTGTATTCAAAAAGTCTTTAAAACTAGTGACTCATTAGAGAAGTGTTAACTGAGGCAACACTTTCTCATAGATTTTTATACACTGACATTATTTTCAAGAAAGAAAAGTCATCCCCTGCTGGCCACTGGAGAGAATGCAGGTTTAAGATACTTGAATTTTCAGGCCCCGTCTGTCTTTAATATACTTAGAGTCTCTGGTCTGACTCTGTCAATTGAAATGAAAACTATGCAAGCAGCCTCAAGTCTGATAAAAGTAATATGAAGAACAACTTTTCTTAACATAACATGCAACCCCACATCAAATGCTCCCTTGAAAGAACAACTTAGTTACGACTGTAGTTAATAAGCTAATCAACATGCTGCATGATTGCAGGTTCTGTTTCTTAACTCCTATACACACTTAATGCTTTTAAAGGCCTAAAGTACACTGGTACTAAAGCCACACCCTAAAAACCCCAGATTCACAGTTCTTCACAGATCCAGCTATGACTAGACAAACACTGTTGAGGTGAAGGATTTAGAAAGCATCAGTTATTTATATATTTTCTTAATTCATTAATTAGTTTTTTTTCTTTTGATCAATAAATTATTCTTTTAGTCCAGGGGTATCAAACATACTGCCCGCGGGCCAAAACCAGCCCGCTAGAGGGTCCAGTCCAGCCCGATGGATGACTCTGCAAAGTGTAGAAATTACAGCGACGACATTAACGGCAATCTTTCAATAAAAGTCAATGATAATTTTAATTTGTCCACTGCAGTGCCACAACTTTTATGGATATTCTCTGTAAAAATGTTCTACATTTACAATGCAGGGGGATAACTTAACCTTCTTCCTTAATAGTTCCCACTTTAGTTTGTATTGTGTACCAGTTCAGGTGTTCAGGATTACTACACAGATGTAGAAATGAATGTAAATTTAAAATCATTTCTAGATCTTGACAAGTTGTTTTGATTACAATGTAAAATACTATATTGTTCAGTTCCAGATACCTGTGACTGAATGTTTTGTGCCTTTGTAGGTACTCTGTGAGCTGTAAGTTGTAATGTGTAAATGATAAATTGAGGCTTCATATTGTTGAAATTTAACTTGCTTTTCTTAAGAAATTTCAGCTTGTTCATAATGTTTTGCAAAAGACAATTCATTAAAATGTGAACCTTTTCAGGATGTACCCTTTTTGTACTAAAACAAAGGGAAAAATTTGGTGTAGTCATTATTTATAGGTTATTTTATTGTGATTTTACTGGTCCGGCCCACTTAAGATCAAACTGGGCTGTATGTGGACTAAAATGAGTTTGACACCCCTGTTTTAGTCAATAAACTGCCACAAAATAGGGAATAAGAAGACCTCCATTTGTCTTAACAGAAGTTCTAAACTTGCAGTGAACAAAGAAAAGCAGAAAAACTTGACATCTGAGAAACAAATATTTGGTATTTTTGAGATATAAAAACTTAAAAAAATTAATTAAATATATAAACAGCTGCAGATTATTCTTCTAACAATAAATTAATTGGTTAATCAGTTCATTATTTCCGTAATATTGGAGGACACTGTAGTTCTAAAGCCTCTAAAATCTAATTTTTCCTTTTAATGTATAATCACGCTCACACAGTGCATTCTCTCTGAAAAAGGAAATAATTGTGCTCAATAAGTTTTAATAATCACACAATATGGTGATATATAGGACACAGTGGTGCTTCAGGAAAAACCTCCGGCTGCTTGCCCTTAATCAAACCTTGCCAATCTGGAAATGGATCAGA
Source organism: Amphiprion ocellaris (assembly GCF_022539595.1). Taxonomy (NCBI): domain Eukaryota; kingdom Metazoa; phylum Chordata; class Actinopteri; family Pomacentridae; genus Amphiprion; species Amphiprion ocellaris. The sequence continues at coordinate 17,332,532 of NC_072788.1, forward strand.
AAGTAAATGTGGCCTTATTCACTGTTTCTGTCCCGCTCTGACTGATCTCAGTTCAGTCATTTTACTGGAGACACACATAGACTTTAGAGGAGACTTATGGTGCCACCTTGTGGACGAGACAGTTAGTACAAGTGGCCTGTGCTCTGAGAATTTAAAATGAACCGGACAAAGAGAAAAAGAACATTTAAATAACATTTAAATCTGTTGTTCACAGCAAAATGAGAGGACACTTACCCATCGGAATCGATGCTGTTTTCATGAATCATGGCTTTAAGGGCGTCTGAGTTTGCTGGAGAGGGAGAGAGAAAAAGTTAAACTGTCACACAGGCAGAAGAAAGGAAGAGAGAGAGGGAGATAGAAGTAGCGTTGGGAATTAGAGAGGGGAACGCTCCAGTGACTTCAAAAGCAGAGCGCTTATTGAAAGATGGCTACAACAGATTAACACTTTAACACAATTAAACAGCGCATCACATGCAATCACCAAAGACATAATAACTCTATATCACAACCTCAGGGGAATGTGAGAGGCCATGGAAAAAAACTTTTGTTGAAGCAAACTGGCTCCAGACTCTGAAAAGTTGTGCATAGTGATTAGGGATTTGTCCCTGGGAGATAAAGTTTTGAATTTCTCACACTGCATATGAACAATAACGACCAACTTCTGCTTGCAGACAACACAGAGCCAAAAGCCCAGATACAGATTTACATAATTTGCTCCCTAACACACATCTCCTTAAGGCCAAGCCCTGATATATTCCCTGACTTCACCATGAGTACACTGTGTGGACAGATAAAGAAATATGTGCATACGTCTGTCAATGCAGAGCTGTTTAGAGATGATTCATGTAGGTGAATGTAGGAGTGTCACAGAATGATTTCACATAAACAACCCAGATGTCTGACTCAAACCGCCATCCTTCTTATCACCCCATATCAACCTAATGTCACAAAAGAACCACAGCGTGTTTCACAAGAACATCCTTTTGCATTAGTTTGTACATTTGCACCCTTGACTGAATGAAAGTAAGACTCGTAGCCAAAGAAGATTTTAGAAGGGTCTGAATTTGTCATCCAGAAAATGGATTTTCTCATATAATTACATTTCTTATTCAAGAGTTAGATTATTTTGAATTACAAATCTTCCATTTATATGTCCTTGCTTCTCTCAACAAGACAGATGCAAAAACACCAAGATGTATGAAACTGTGCATCAATTAGGACTTAACATTTGATCCAAAAGGTAAAATGAAAGTTGCTTGGTTGTAGTCCGACCAACTACACTGACACAGATCAGAATTTTTTGTCCTAAACTCTTATAAGACCTTTCAAAACTTTACCTCTCTCCAACCCATCTGTTTGTTATTTGGTTTGTGTGGCTGTTTTCTGTGCAGCTTCTGGAGGAGGGGCCATGGCAACTCACGGACCCTGTGTCGCTGGTGTTTTCCATTTGGTGTTTTTGGCTGACGGTTAGTTTGTGCATCACGTAACAGCACACTCACCACTTTTACTGCTAATGTTAGTTGTCTTATATTTTATGATTAAAAAATGTGACAATCACAGTGTCGGACATCGCATAGCATTGCAGCAAAAAGCACTTGACTGCAGGAAAATGTTTCATCAGTTTTAAATCTAAACTTTAGATTTTATGTGGTAAAAAAGCACAATAAACAGCAGGGATCAGAATTATTGTCATTGATGAATTTGTCAATGAATAAATCAGGTTTTTTAACTATATAAAGTCTGAAAATTGTGGACAATGTTAGTGTTTCCTAATGCCCAAGATGACATCTTCAAATATTTTCTGTCATCCACAACCCAAACTGTCATAAAGCCATTACATCTGTAAACTATCTACACTTATTTATATCATTGCACATTAAAAACACATCCTCATTTGCACATTATGTCCATTTGCACATTTCTATATCACTCTGTATATTCTTCTTTATATTGTTTTTTTTTTTTTCTATTTTATTTTATTTTATGTTACCTTCTCTTTATACCAGACCTAATATTCTGTGTGGTCTTGTCGTTGTCTGCCCCCTTGTTTAAATAACCAGCTGTTGTAACAACAGAATTTCCCTCTGGGCATTAAAAAAAATCTAAGTCTAAGTTTAAAGTTGAAGAAAACCAAAAATATATAAATTAAAAAGCTGAAATAAGAGAATTAAGAATTTTTCTTATAGAACTAGTGAAACCAATTCATCCATTATCAAAATAGTTGATGATTAACTCAGTACTTGACAACTAATCAGTTGTCATTGCAACTTTAATATATAGCATTTTCAGCGTGGATCCTTCTGCATGGAGTTTGCATGTTCTCCCTGTGCATGCGTGGGTTTTCTCCAGGTACTCTGGTTCCAAAAACATGCTGAAGTTAATGGTGATTCTAAATTACCCGTAGGTGTGAATGTGAGTATGAATGTTTGTCTTTACATGTAGTTCTGTTATAGACTGGTGACCTGTCCAGGGTGTCCCTTGTCTTCACCCTTAGTCAGCTGGGATAGACTCCAGCCCCCCGCGACCCTAATGAGGATTAAGTGGTGAATAGATAATGGATGGATGAACAACTAGTCAATTGCTCGTTGCAACTCTAATCTAATCGATCTAATTTTCAGTGTGGATCCAATGCGGATCTTTCAAAACTATCTTTCTTAATACCACAGTTCAAAAGTAGTAAAAGTGGAGGACTTAATGTTCCAACATTTTAACATCTGATTATATCGTCTGACTCCGTTCAAATATGACAGCACTAAACAGCTGCAAACACTCCTCACTCTCTCAGCGCTATGACGTCTTTATTATGGAATCACCTGTAGAGGGCAGTGTTTCCTTTCTATTACAATACAGACCACTACATACTGACCCTGAACCCTGTTCTTCCTCTGTTTTCTTAACCCAAATTTCTGGGACTGGGAAATAAATCACATGGTAATAATCACTTCCTATGTTCCAGTTAATTATTTTATATGAAAAATCATTATTTTCCTTTTTAAAAACAAAAAAAACAACAACACCCGTGTCATTAACCATAGCCAATTTTCATCAGTCGTTTACGCTGAGGGTTGAGGAACCAATGTTTATGCAGCAGCAAAACAGACATTTACTGTATTTATATGAAAATGTGGCATCTTCTTAGAATACAGCAAATATATGAATTTTTTTCCATTACAGGAGTCCTGAAACATGACATGTCAGCAGAGTGACATTGTGAGGATGAGTCACTACGAAAGCAGTGATGATTCAGATCACAACTTGTCCCTTGAGGAACGGCAAAAAAAACAAAAATCCGTGTACAGCTCAGGACAATGATTGACCAGTCACCCAGGCAGGACAATACTGCCTCATGTCTCAAATGTTAGTCATCTGTGTGGTTTAAAGTGCACTGCTGATTTCAGCTTTAGGAATCAATACTGACAGATAAGATGCATGTGTGAACATCAAAGTTGCACAAAAATACCTTTGGAAAACTCTCTAGGTATCAATACAATTTGTACATGAGTGAATTTCTAAGAAAACAGACTGCGATTAAGAACTTTCCATGGAAATTAGGCAAATAAAATGATAAATTGTAAATCTTGTTGAGATTTATGTGTTTTTTGTGTCTCTTTCTTCACATATAAAGCCATTTTAAAGTGTTTTCTATAATATAACACTGAACCTAGTGTTCAAGTCTGTTATAAATCATTTAAATATTTACATACTGCTTATAAATACACTTTTTAAAGTTTTGTGAGTCACTACTGTGGATGGAAACTTTGACCAACGCAGCCAGAAACCAAGACCTCCGAGTCACGACTGTCTGATGTTATTCCGCTAAAAACTGAGATGCAGAGCTACATTTTCAGGCTGTTGCATGAGGCATTGCATTCTAAAAAAAAAAAAAATAGACACAGCGTGCATTATAAATTATTCTATAATTTCGCTCCCCATTTCCTTTCCTCGTCTCATTATGATTGTGTAATTAACTTTAAAAGACCATCTGTTCATATGTATGCAGGCACACTGTATGTCCCATAGTAAGTTCAAGGATTACAACCTAAACATTTCAAGAACATATTCCTTTTTCTTCCTCCTCTGCCACATTTGACAGTCCTTGCCTGTAGTGTGTCAAACACCAAATACAGAACATCCAAACAATAGACTGAAGTGCTCCTCTGTTTGCATCATGAGACTAAATATATAAAGAAGATGAAGCTAAACAGCTGCTATGGACGTCTCCTGAGCACATTCACCTAAATATTGTAAATACAATTACGAGTTACTTAAATTTTGTAATTCTCTGCAAAATTCTCTGCTAATACTCAGAGGCAAATATTGTAGTTTATGCCCACCATATTTATGTGAAAACTGTAGTTACTAGTTACTGAGTAGGTTTAGTTTAATAGTACAAATCTAATATATAAACAACTTATGATGCAATATCATAGATTAAAATTCATAGATCCCACGGGGAAATACAAACACATCAATAATTACAATCCAACAATGACTTTATTCTGAAAAAAAAATACCGCTCTGTATAATGAGTACTTTTATTTTTGATACTTAAAGGTTATTTTGATGAACTTCTGCACTTTTACTGAAGTAGAAATTTGAACTTATTACTTTTATTTCCAAGAATGTACCTATATTGGGGTCGTAGTACTTTGACTTGAAAAGGAGATCCAAACACTTCCACAAAAAATCTTTAAATGACCTCAAAGGGAACTCGAGAGAGAATCTCCATGATACCAAAGCATCAGGAATAAGCCCCACTTTTATAAGCAACTCTTTAAAAAAGTAAGCTAACATTATTCAATTGAAACAGGAGGTCTTCTATTTCACTAAAATATCCAAACAAAATTCCTACCTTCAAAGCAAAGTTACTCACAGTTGTTAAATTGATTCCAAAATCATTGCAATGATGTGGAAGGCTTGTTAATAATGAGGAAAATACTCCCCACCACCAGAAAGGACATCTGACGCATTTATATGAAACAAGTTGATTGAATTTGAAACAATGCAAGCATTGATCCTTATCTCTGCTGTGGCCCCTTATGAAAACAACTCAACAAGGAAATACAAGGAGCGGGATGTGATTTACTTGGAATTTAACCTCCGGCACACACATATTATTTGTTAGTAGTGCAGCTATTCAATTTAATGAATAAGACAATCAACTAACAGCCGAAACATCCGTGTGCTTCCAGTGGGAAACAGTCATGTAATGGTTGTATAAACCACTGTCATCACAAATTGTCTGCTTAAATTCCACTGCAGTTGTCCTGTAGATGAACTTTCCCTGAAACCCTCATTCCTGAGAAGAACTACACACACACACACAACACAACTCCATCCAGCACTGACTTCCTTCCTGAATAGTGTGTGATAATATACCTGCAAACAATAATGCTCTAATGAATTCAGGACAAAGAGGGCAAACAGAGGTCGAACACACCAATCCCCCTTGAAGTCAAAAATTTTAGCATTACTTCGTAGTGGGTGAGAAATGTTCGCATAAATGACAGGAGAGAAACATCCTTTTACATCCTTTATCCAGCGCATAAATACGTAAGTAGAGAGTGTAGCCAGATATACTGTACAAGAGGAGAAGACACTACCATCAAAATCTAACCGCTGGAGACCCAACTTCATGAAGAAATCAAACAAGAAATCGACTTTGAGCTCAACTTCAGGAGAAAAGGGATTCTTTGGCTGATCAGTTTGACTACAAGATTTACATAGCCTTCATTTTCAAAGAAAAGAAGAAGTTGTACTCTATGAGTGGGATGCTGCTTGTATGTTGGGCATTAAGGAATAGCACAGTGGGCCATGGGTAAGGCGATATACACTACCGTTCAAAAGTTTGAGGTCACCAAGACAATTTCATGTTTTCCATTAAAACTCACACTTTTATTCATGTGCCAACATGATTACACAAAGGTTTTCTAATCATCAGTTAGCCTTTCATCACCATTAGCTAACACAATGTAGCATCAGAACACAGGAGTGATGGTTGCTGGAAATGTTCCTCTGTATCCCTATGAGATATTCCATTAAAAATCAGCGTTTCCAGCTAGAATAGTCATTTACCACATTAAAATGTCTGAAGACTGTATTTCTGATTCATTTAATGTTATCTTCACTGAAAAAAAATTTTTCTTTCAAAAATAAGGACATTTCTAAGTGAACCCAAACTTTTGAACAGTAGTGTATAGACAAGGCAAGACAGGCTAGTGAGGATGAAGACAACCCCCATAATATAAAAACAAGTTATGCAACATTGCAAAATTACCAGTAAAAGCCTTACATTTAAAATGTTACTAAAGTTAAAAATATCTAGGCATAACCAGGAAACTGTACTTTAAAGTATTAAAATTAAAAGTACTTAAGGCAGAAATGTCATTATGTTATTATTACTCTTGCAATCGTGTGAAAAAAAGCAGGATTTTACTGTTTCAATTGTTAACAGTGGAGCTCATTTGAACTATCGACTGCAACTCATGAACATTTTCATCACAGATTAATCTGCTGATTATTGTGTCAATTGATTGAAAATTGTGTTTGTAACAATTGTAAAACTAGTGTCACAAGTGCTCAAAACAAATTGTTGGGTAGTTCAATTTAGGACAAAACTGCATAATTTGTACACTGTTAATGTGGAGACATACCTTCATTTTTCATGATGTATCTGACAATCTGTCCAACTGTGTCATTGTTGTCACTGATGGTGTCATTCATCTCTGGAAAAACAAGCAGAAACACACAAATTCAACATCACAATGTGCCAGGATAGCTTTGAAGAATCAGCCAGTAAAGAAAGAAAGTCACCATTATATAGCACAGACTACAGTTTAACCCACAGCAGGGTAAGGCAGTTATTAAAAATGACAAAACATATACTGTCAGCACAGCAAAGCAGTGGTAAACTGCTACTAATGCCTTCAACAGCTTAAGTGCAAATGTGTTTTGAGAGGAACACCTCCCTATTAACAATTTAAGAGCATTTGTTAATATTCCAACCTAATGACATTAAACCCTTAGGTTTGACTGTTTATGTGGCACCCTAAGAAGTCCTCTGGTCCCAGGTCCAATGGTTCAGAGCATTTTTGACCACATAAGAGGGACCAACACTTTATCAGGCAGGTGGTCGTAATGTTATGCCCGATTGGTATATCAGGCTCTTAATTTGCTTTTTTGCTCTGCTAGGGTCACCGACTGGTAGTTTTCTTTGTCTTTCTGTGGTTTGGTGAGACAGTAAGAAACAGCTGATTGCTCCAACTATCCTAATAGAAGCTTTGACAGCAAATCAAAAAAGCAAAGTTGTGGGTTAGAAATCCAACAACTGGCTGAAGCAAAAAACACTTTGTGCAGCTGAAAGAAGAGCAAAGTTGGGTGATAACTTCTATTCTTGGGTTGTCACTTAGAACAACACTTTCCAGCGAACACAGTTTAATCCTCTGTTAACACAAAACTAATGATTAGTGCAGCTTTAAAGACTATTAAAGCTGCAAGAGTGATCCAACATGTGGCTTAAACAATAAATACACACATGCGAACATACTGCTAGATCTATATTTTGTGCAAATATCTCCATGAAGAATTCTTTTTTACAGCAAAATGTGACATTATTGCGAATTATCATGTGATCAGCTACGTGCACAATGCATTGACATATGCAATCACTGATTGTAGTCTTTCACCACTGTTGACCAACACTTCCACTCAGCACACACCCCTGTGAGGCACTTCCCGGAGTTTCCTACTGATTGCTTCCTCTGTATTTCCTCATTTCTGACAAACATAATAATACATAAGAATTCTCTGGCACTGTAAGGGTCGTTATATACCTACATAAATATGTTTGTAAAGTGTGCTGCTTCAACTGTGTGAAAGTTAAAAGAGACTAAAATATCACAGCGGAAACCTGATCATTGTGTAACAAGACAAGACTGGATCTACTGAATGAGCGACGTCACAATACAACACAACAAAACACAAAAGCAACGATTTGTTTTTGTTTCGGCATATTACAAAGATAGGGTAGGGCTGTGTGAGGAAAGACGTGCAAACAGAAAGACAGAGATGGCAGGGAAAAACCCTCATGGTCCGGTGACTATTGTTCTGCTGGCACTGAGCTTCCATTTGCTCAATGACAGAAACCAGCTTTACGAAATATCCGTTTCCAATACCTGTACTCCACTTTTAACCGATGGAGTAATAACAAGCATGATTCACTAGGGGGATTCACGGCTTTGGTCAACATGAGAGACAGTGAAGACGTGTTGGTGGAAAACCGTCGAGGGGTCTGTTGTATGATAACAGATAAGAGAGGAAGGCAGAAAGCACAAACTCTCACCTCCTTCAGCAGCGTAGTGTAAACACTTCATTCTTTCCAGTACATTTCTCATGTCTGTGACGTACCACATGGCCAACCAGTGCTGCCAGAGGTTTCACATCTGTACACAATAATTACTAGAAGGAGAGTGAAGAGCCAACACTTGTTCTGTTTCAAATGTGGCTCAATACATGCAGGGTTGGGGAAAACCAAGGAGCAAACTAGGTCACATTTCATAGCATTCTATAGCATTCTATCTGCAGCTATCATTACAAGTCATGTAAAGTTAACCTGGCCTTGTGCGGAAACTTTTTCCTGCTTTCTGAACACACCCCTAGTAAAGTCAGGGCATGAGTGATGCGTGTTTGCCAAATGTCTTTCCGGTTTCTATTGGTCTCCACACCTTAAAAAGACAGAGGGGTTTTCTGAGGATTATTTCATGAGTGCAAACGCTTTTGAAACAACAAACTATTCTATAAATAAGATCTGCCTCATAAAGGTTTAAATTTGTTTTAATTCAGCTTATGTAATGTAGAAACAGTAAGAAACATGTGTGACCCGTTTTAAGTGCCACTTATATCACATCAGTCTATTCTTATTATCGTCTGCACTTAAAGTACTTGACACACCAGCTCATTAGATTCAGGAATGTAGCGTAAGTTTGCAAGTAGTAGAGGTCAGGTGAGAGCATCTAGTGATTGTATTGCATGATTCCTGACTTTGAATCTCACAACTACATGGCAAGAAAATGAAGAACCTAATCCAGACCAATGACTAATTTGGAAACGAATGCAAAAATAACAATCTTTCTTTCATTCTTTAAAAAAAAAAAAAAAAGTCACCTCTTATGTGCTCAGTTTTTCAGTGACTGAAATGCAACAGCATCACATAGAAATCAGTTAATGTTTGACTACATTGGAATTTTTCAATTAATGTGCTGCAGTAAAGCAAAGAAGGAGAGAATGTGAGAAGCTTGTAATGCTATAAATATCAATATAAGCAAAACAGGTTCATTTTAAAGATCTTCATGGGAACTAATCCAATTCTTCGTATTTATGAACGATAGCAGCAGTAGCCATTCATATTGATTTAATTTATATTCACATTAATTTCCAACACGTACAGCCATAGTGATCATCCTGTTACAAGGTTCATGTGAATGTGAGAGGGATGTATACAATATTAGGGAGGTGGCTTTAAATTTGTGGCTTATTAGTGTTTAATCCAGCATTACAGTTTGTAATTTTAACGCACTGCTGCACTGTTTAAAGTTCGCTGTCCTACTACTGCTACTACACAATTAAAATGGCAAAACATGCATGGTGTGGCTTTTATTGTGAAGAAGCCACAGGATATTTGCTCCAGCAGTTAGCACAGGCCATAATCTTTGTTTTTTTCAGAATATTACAGTGAGTAATAAACAAGAAAGAACAACCACTGAGGCCACCACATCAATCAGGACTGAAATCTGAAGGATTGCAATTGTAAGTTTTCCTTAAAAGATTTTAAGATATTAGATGCCTGATACCACTAAAGATACATTACCTGAAGAATACAATGAGCACGACAAAAAGTGCAGCTGATTCCATAATACTTTATGTCCTATTTGACATGCTTAAGCTTAACTGTATTCCCAGGGTATATAAGAGGTCATTTCATGTCATCAGCAGCACTGCGCACGCAAAGGCCTAGAGTGGTTTCCTGCTGACATTCAAGCCGAAGCACAACTCAGAAGTTGTCAGCTCTCACATAATGCCTAAAACAAAAGAATAACATGAAGCCACAAAGGCAGCCATCTAGGCACTGCAGGAAATTGGCATGAGTGAGAGACAGGTCGTGAAAAAACTGAAGATCTCCAAGACAGCCGTTCATTACGCCAAGAAAAAACAAGCCCAACGTGGTACTACCAAATTACTAACTGGTCGCGGCTGGAAATGTCTTTCTACCCCATCAGATGACCGTGCACTCATCTGTTCCTGTCTCAGGAATCGTCATCAGACCTCCAGGGACCTGAAAAATGAGTGGGCACTCTGGAGAAATGTGACTTGTTCGGCAAAGACAGTTGGAAACCGACTTCTTGAAGCTGGTCTGAAGTCACACAGGGCACAGGAGAAGCCCTTCATCAATGAAAGGCAGAGGAACGCCGGTTACTCTTTGCTGGGGATCACAAGGATTGGACTGTTGATGATTGGGCTAAGGTTCTCTTCAGTGATGAATCCAATTTTCAGTTGATGCCCACTCCAGCCAACTTACTGGTTAGGAGGAAGCCTGGAGAAGCTACAAACCAGACTGTCTGCCCCTACAGTAAAACATGGGGGTGGATCAGTGATGATCTGGGGTTGTTTCAGTATAGGTGGAACAGGGCAAATGCAGTTGTGTGAAGGACAAATGAACCAGGTCATGTACAGGGCTAATCTTGAAAACAGTCTTCTTCCATCAGCTGGAAAACTCTTTTCTGCCTCCAATGACTGGATTTTCCAACAAGACAAAGCCCCTTGCCACACGGAAAGGTCAGCAAAATCCTTGATGGAGAACCAGAACATTGGAACCATGCCTTGGCCTGCTCAATCACCAGCTCTAAAGCCAATTGAAAACCTATGGAAAATCATCAAACACACAATGGAGAACCACAAGCCCAAAAATAAAGCAGATTTGTTTGAATTTGTGCAACAGAAATGGCCTGCTGTGACAGCAGAACGATGTCAGAAGCTGGTGGAGAGCATGCCAAGACACATGGCTGCAGTCATCAGAAACAATGGTTATGCAATCAAATACTAACTCCTGTATGTATCATGTGACTAAAACAGACAGAAAAGAAAACATGGAATGCCTAAAATCACTGTTTTTGGGAGTACAAAGAATAGCTATTGATGTAAGAACTTAAGTGGTTTTGGTTATTATCAAGAAAACCATGGAAAATGTCTAGATATCAGCTCTTAAATGAAACTCTTATGAGCTATTTTTGTTGTTATCCTTATATTTGTCCAAACAAATGTACCTTTAGTTGTACCAGGCATTAAAATGAACAAGAAATTGAAGAAAGCAAGAGTGGTCTAATCATTTTTTTTTCCTCATTTTTTTTCTATATTTGGGTCTTACAGGGTAGGTCACATTTTGTACGAGTGATTAATATTCATTTATCCATTATGTTCTTTAAAAGGTACATCATCTCCCTCACATCAATATGCTGCTCGATAGAATCTTATCATTTTGAATTCTACAAAATTCCTCTCTGTCAGACAGTTTTCCTCCCTTATGCCCTCTTGGATTAATATGAGCCTGTCTGAGCAATAAAGTTGGGTGTGTGCTGTATATAGACGACGGATGACTGAGGCACACAGATGCAATGAGCCGATAAATCTACTGATATCATTGTCACACACTTTGTTCCAGACAGTGACAAATTTTTGGGAGCGTGCGATATTGCATTGTATTTTAACACTTGGTCTCATTCTTTTACACTGATCTGCTCACCGCCTCCCAGCTCAGGATCCTTGTCTTCTTCTTCCACGCACTCCTCCTCGTCATCCTGGGCAGTGGTGCATCGGTAGCCCTTCCTCTTCAACACATGGCAGATCACAACCCCCAGCAGGCCCAGAAGGAAGAAAACCGGCACCAGCACAAAGGCGGTATAGTCTGGGTTCGGCCCGGTTGCTCCACCTTCACCTTTTTCAGTAATTGTAGTCTGACCCACTGGAGGATAAGAACAGGACAGAGGGGAGGACACATGAAGAACAAAAAAAGCAATAATTAATTCAATTAGTGTTGCACCAGAACACAGAAAACACAACAACGGATTGTCTGTGCAGTGCCCTCGATGGCAACTTGATATCCACAGTCAGTCTGAGGGTACACATGAGCCCAGGGCTGAGCAGCTGAGGGGATTTAAACGCTATCAGCTGCAGCATGATGAAGCTTTCATGTTCCTTTTCCTGGATCAGTCCAGTCTGCTGTTCGCTCTGGCCTTTACCTGCTCGATCTGATGCAAGATGTCCCCCTTTCACAGCTCCGAGGACCCAATTGTTGTAAGTGGCAGAGACAAACCAAAAATTACACATTGTGTGAAGGACAATGGGAGTGTTTCTAAAGCTTTCACTTGATCGGTTTTCAACTCCGATTTTCTTTCATCCAGGCTTAATTAGAGCACACAGAGGAGACTGACAACTCCAGTTAGGCTGCTGAATCAACCTCACTGGCGTCCTATAAACCGTTGATAACAGTGACAGCAGCCAAACAGTTATTTCTCTTTCATTATGAACATGCATTTGAGTGTGCTTAAGCAAATACGCTAAGACTGATTGTAGCAGGATTGGTTACATATTTAGTCTTTTTATGTTACTGACTGCAGAATAAAGAACACAATGATCATAAATGTTTACTACTCTGTTCCCACTCCCATCTGCCCACCCAGGGGTCTAAAGTCCACCGTGTAGGTTCCACAAGACTCTTGGAAATTGTGCTAGGAGCAACTCATGAACTCCATTTATTGTACTTTCAACTTTAAACAACTTACGACACATAACTTTGCAATGATGATTACTTCCCCAATGAATCTAATAGTTCTGTGGTCTATAAAACGTCAGGAAACGGCAATTAAGTTTGATCTGTGTTTCTGCAAAGCCCAGGATGACTTCCTCAAATGTCTTGTTTTGTCCACAACCCAAAGATATTTAGTTTACAGGACTAGAAGAGTAAAAAAACTGCAAATCTTCAACATTCAAACATAAGAAGCTGGAATCTGAGAATTGTTGAGAACTGTTTAGCTGTTTAGTTGGCAAATAATAGATTAATCGCTGCAGCTCTACTTGTAAATAGTTACTTATACCATTATTTGATCCGCTCTGATTGTCTTTTATAATATGATTCTGGTTTCCACGCAATAATAGCATTAATTTTAACTGGCGTAATCATCCACGACTGTAAGATAAAGAGTGAGTTCATTAAGATAAATAGCCGGTGCCACTAATTCTGTTCACCAGAGACTAAACCACGTCTTATTTTCTCTGGCCAGATAATCCAAAGGAATCCAAAACCCAAAGACATACATTACCGTTCAAAAGTTTGGGGTCACTTAGAAATGTCCTTGTTTTTGAAAGAAAAACATTTTTTTCAATGAGGTTAACATTAAATGAATCAGAAATATAGTCTACACATTGCTAATGTGCTAAATGACTATTCTAGCTGGAAATGGCTGATTTTTAATGGAATATCTACAGAGGAACATTTCCAGTAACCATCACTCCTGTGTTCTAATGTTACATTGTGTTAGCTAATGGTGTTGAAAGGCTAACTGAGGATTAGAAAATCCTTGTGCAATTATGTTAGCACATGAATAGAAGTTTGAGTTTCCATTGAAAACATGAAATTGTCTGAGTGACTCCAAATTTTTGAACAATAGTGTACAGGTAATATCATCTATGACAAAGAAAATCCTCATATCCTCACATTTGAGAAACTAACCAGGAAAATAAGTGCTGTGAATAATGGTTAAAGCACTGCGTTGATTAGAAAATTTCTTTGCTTGATTTACAAATTAACTAACTGACCAAGCATTGCAGCTATAAACAGCGGAAAATTATACAAGGGAGAGAAAAACAGAATACAGATATTAATACATAATTCTGTCATAAACGTCTACGCTGATGACTAAATGCTCTCATTTTACGTTGTAACATCTTCATCAGGTCAAAGATCAAAGGGTATCTACAGGCGAACGCTCCCGTGGCTACTGCAGTTAAAGCACCACGTGAGGCATTCCAGCACAACACACAACAGGGCTTTTGTCCGATGTCCTGTTCACATCAGTGTGTGCACACAGAGAAAGTCAGACAGAGGTTGAAAGAGAAAACGACAGACAGAGCAACACAGTTTCAGCAGAGTCAAAAGCAAAAAATCTCTAAGTAAATCTTCATGCCACAAGCCTGCGTGTACAGACACGTATCTGAATACCAAACCATGTGCCCCCTGATGCATACAAACATTTGTGCTCTTCCATTGTCCCAGCTCCCTGGTGCATCAGACTGAACACACGGATCATTGTCTGCTCACTGACCACCCTGTGACCAAATGTTGTGTGTCCATGTGCTCATATTGAGACATGCTGACTATCCTGGAACAGTTTCACGCCCTTCTAACTAACTTACAACAGAATTTTAGTAAAAGTTGTTTTTCTTTAAAAAAAAAAAAAACAAAAAACTAGAGACTGGCAAATGTGCTGGATAGAGTCTTTGAGGAGGTTTTAGAGCTGAACCAGAAATCTCCTGCAACCACAGCTGGTGCCAATGTGGAAGTCCTATGAGAGAGAGACAAAAACTAGAGCTATCTAAGACACATACATCACAGGTGTGGATTCACACAATAAGTATGTGAATTTATAAAGTAATGCTGTATGAATTTAAAGATAAAGAAAATGAAAATTAAATAATTGAATGAGAAGATCCAGATAAAGTGATGTTAAGTTCATTGCTAATTAATCTGCCAACTATTTTACTGTTTGCTATTGGCGTGACCCAATGGCTCGTAGTTTGGGCATGTACTGTACGGCCTGAGCAGTGGATGCCTGGTTCAAATCCTGGACGGGGACTAGTTGCTGCACGTCAGTCGGCTGCTCTTTCACTTGTCTTTCATGAGAAAAAAACAAGGAAGTTCTAAAAGCTAAATAACACAACTTCCTACAACAGACTACTGAAATCGGTTACAATACTGTGAAAATTTGCTTTGTTTCACAACTTTGATTGACAGACTTTTGATTCCTGTGTAAAAGTGAAGGGGCGGTGTCTTTTAAAGAATTAGTTTGCTATGTCAGAAATTTGCTTACTCATTTTCTTCTCTACAGTTTGGAACAAAGAGTGACATTGATGCAAGCAGACTACAAATTTACAAATTAGATAGATAGATAGATAGATAGATAGATAGATAGACAGACAGACAGACAGACAGACAGACAGACAGACACTCTATTAATCCCGAGGGGAATTCAGGAATGAAGATGTCCCCATTGGTATTACAGGTAAAAGTCACAAATTCCAGTGAACATATGTAAACAAGAAAAGCACTCAGAAAGCGCAGTACTCTGCCAAGGCTGCTCAGTCGTATCATTTCTGACGGATGAAATCTTTAATAAAAAAATGACCTCGCACTGAGCACAGGCGTGTGTTATGCATGTGTACATTATGTACGGATACCGAATCGCCTGACCTAAATAAGCAGCGGTTATTGATGGGACTCAGAAACACCCCCACAATTTAATCAATTGTTCCTTGTGTCATTTCCAACAGATAAGTCCCGATAAGTCCACAGTTGTCGATTTGTAATAGGATCGCAATCATGTGATCGTCAGTAGACAGCTGACGTAGTGTTCACTTGTTGTCATAGTTACAGTGACGCTGTGCCGCTATCTCTCAATGATACAGAAATCTTTAGCAAATCCATGAATCCAGGCTATAAGCTGCATCACTGCCAAAATCTAATCACTTGGTCCTTGTGTCATTTCTGACTTTCACTGAAAATTTCATCCAAACCCATTGATCCGTTTTTGAGTAATGCTGCTAACAGACAGACAGACAGACAAAGGTACACCGATCATTACATAACTCTGCTGCAATCTGTGGTGGAATGAAAAAGCATGTGAATAAATTTTGTGTTGGAATTATGCTAAATTTGAAGACCATGTTTTTAGTTAAAACGTGTGCGACAGTTTCAAATATCGGTTATTGATCTCATTGATTGCTAATGATCTGTATCAGTGTCCAGAACATCCAGAGATATTCAAGTAACAACAATGTACAAGAACAGACAAAAGCAGTATTGCTCACATAGCTCTACATGGAAAGCTCCATTAAAAATTAACTGGCAAAGAAAAGCACTTGTGTTTATTTTGAGTGTAGCCTGAATATAAAAGAAGATTTATTCTTGGCATACGAAAACATTGCAGTCGCAGTCAAACAGATCTCTGGATTTTAAGATTTGAGGGAGAGTTAAGCAAACATTCACTGGGTCAAAGTGCTGGATTGCAGCAGGTACATATCAAATTCGATTGACCACTTGAACCATTTCCACGCAGAACAGGACTTGTAAAAGAAGAGCCATTACCTACTGAAGTCACCAAAACAGTCAATAACCTTTACTCTGATAAGAGATGAGTTGTGATTTCTGTCCACAGCATCAAACCCTCGAAATCGAACCACCCTTTGAAGCTGAATGCAGGCTCAACAGGGTGTGCTACACCTCAGCCAGTTTCATTTCCTGCAGTTTTGTAAAAAAGATTTAGCCAGTGAGAAGTTCTGTCTGCCTGAAGGTGCCTCGAAAGCCTCTTTCATGAAGCTAATAAGAAATCAGTCTCTGCAAAAATTCAAGAGTAAGCACTGGAAAAAATGCCCGTCTCAAAACAAGAAAAAAAAACTTATTTCAAGGAACCTTTACTTTGAAATAAGCATAAAAATCTGCCAATAGAACAAGTGAAAAGTGGCTTGGTAAGATTTCTTGAAATAAGATATGATATTTAGAATCTTGAGGTTAAAATTAGCTGGGAAAACTTATTTTAAGCTGTATTTTACCAGGATTGTCAGGCTTAGGTGTCTTAAAATAAGACACACATGCTAAAAAAAATAGCAGTTTTTCACTCAAAAAGATTTTCGCTTTCCTGTAGCCTCCTAATTTGAGATGTGTTAAACTTATTTTGAGTTTTCTTGTAAAATACAACTCAAAACAAGATCCTTTCAAGATTGTTTGACTTAAGATATTTAAGATGCACTGTCTTAAAACAAGTCCCTCTAGCTTGCTGAAATGTCACTTGTTAAGTGAATTTATCTTAAATCAAGTGGGATGAGACGTTTTGACTAAAAATAAGACAGACTTGGTAAGATTCTGAGTTTTTACTCAGGGCGATTTGTGTTTGGAAAAACCTGGTGAGATAACCAAGAAAAATTCGGGCTTTTCTAACCCCTTATACATTTCGTTCTGTGAAAACTTCATCCACTAGTGGAGCACAGATTAGCACATGGAAATCATGCACTTGTGCAACCGAAAATCTGTCAAGTGCATTCTCATTAGTCACACTGGTGTACCTGACATTTAGCAAGTCTGTCTCTCTGGTGATTGCCTCCTCTGCTCGTCTTTGTTGGTCTGGGCACTGTGAACTTCTACTGGCTGCCGTTAAACTACTATGCCCAGTGCTTTGACTCACAGGTTTATCTTTGGTTCATGAGATTTTGTGAATGAGCTGAGTACTGCATATATTAATGACATTTCTTCATGCTGGTTTAGCTGACTCCTTTTTTTTGCTTTTTTTTACTATTTGCCTCATTAAAGACAGTAGTGACATAGTGTACATAGTGTCTTTTGGATTATGTTAATGCAGGGGCGTCAAACTTATTTTGGGTCACATACAGCCCAGTCTGATCTCAAGTTGGCCGGACCAGTAAAATCACAGCGTAAAACCTAGAAATAACGTGTTTTTCAGTGCAAAAAAAGTACATTCTGAAAATGTTCACATTTAAGGAACTATCTTTTTACAAAACATTATGAACAAACTGAAATTTCTTAAGAAAAATCTATTTAACTTCAACAATATTCTGCCTCAGTTTATCACTTACACATTACAACTTACAGATCACAGAGTATCTACAAAGGCACAAAACATTTAGCCTCCTAGGATCTGGAACTCAAAAATATAGAATTTTGCTTTATGATCAAAACAACTTGTCAAATTTTACAAATTTACAATTTGCTGTTAATGTGTTCTCTGTAATTTTTACACTTTAAAAAATCATCCCCCAGGCCAGATTGGACCCTCTGGCAGGCCGGTTTTGGCCCACAGGCCGTATGTTTGACACCCCTATGTTAATGTACTCTAATGGTGTTACTACATTCAGGTAATATTATTTGCAAATTTACATGTTCTGATCCCACACAGTATTATCCCATCTAATTTTACATGCCAGTGATTGATATCTCGTCCAAACAAAACCATGTATCAACCAGTAACTATGAATGCACTGTTGACCAAACAGTAATAAACCCAGCACTAGTCCCTAGTCCACACCCTTTATCCATACACATTATTACAGAGTGTTTTTTCTTTATCATTTGTTACCATCACAATAAATGGAGACCACTTCAATTACGTGCAGCTTAACTTTGCGCTCAAGCATTTAGGTACACTAGGGCCAACAATGTAAAAAAAAACTTAAGTCTGGAGGCCTGATCTCGGAAAAGAGGATGTTTCTGCTCATCCTCGCTGATATCAGCAGAAAACCTCATGCCACCGGAAAGCATGTCTCTAAGCAGCAGGTTGTGCTCTTTTACATGCTTAAAATAAGTGGAATTTTCAGTTTCATTTTAGTTTTCAAATCATTCCCAACTTTGTCAATCTCTTCTTGTAAAATATGTTTCAAGGCAGAGATGGCTGCAGGACTTTAAACATTCAGCTGCATTCAGTAAGTAATCTGATCTTTAACTAGATGTAACTCCATTACTCTCCTCTATTCAGTCGTGCTAGGGAGAATGGGAATGGAAGCATTTTCTCACTGACCAGTTTGGCTGGTGAATATCCTCTCCTTCCCATTTTACAATGTCTGTTTGGCACATGACCATCTCAGGGACTCTACCCCTGTAGGGTATTCAAAGAGCAGCCTCTTTACCTTACAAGTGGCAGAATATGAGGCCAGAGGGCATATCTTAATCTTTGTTTCCTTGTCAAAATAGCCCCAAGACATGGAATAGGAGCTCATTAACGCTTGCAGAATTGGCGTAAAAATGCACCACACAGCTGTCAATCATGACTATATTTTCATAGCTGTTGAGTAATGAACATGTTTTATGTTTATATCTGCATATAATAATACATTAAGAAGAGAATTTCAGCTCAGCACTGAATACTAATGGGATGACACACTCTGTCCAGCTGTACCTTACAATCCCCCCTTACACTCAGGACAATGCAAGACAGCAGCATTTGGTGCAAAAAAAAAAAAAAGCCATCCTGATTGCAAGGAAGACACAGCAGCAGAGGATTGTCTAACATTACTAAGTTAAAAATGCAGCTGGACATGGGCATGGCTGTAGCTCCAGTGCATCCAAGCCTCATCAATACCTGATTGGTTTGGAGTCTATTAAGACTATGTTCAAGGAAAAAAAAGGTACAAAACCACACACGCTAATGACATTACTCATTTCCTGACACATGAATCTTACTTGTGATTACACAAATGGTGCTAAAGGTTCACTTTGCATCATGTTGGAGGTGTAAAATAATATTTGAGTCTCTACCTGCTTTATATACTGCCTATAATCCCATCTAGATGAGTTGTTACCAACCGTTTTGGTTTGTGATCCTCCTCAGCACAGGTCTTAGTATGCCGACATTAGAGTTTTCCTAAAAGAAGAGGTGAAAATAAACCGATATTTCCTGTCTTATCCCTTTAATCATTTCGTGTCCCCTCAAATTTATCTTGGAACCTCTCGAGGGAACTAAACCTCCAAGTTGGGAACCACTGACTCACACAGCAATAAGTATCTCAGCCTGCAACTGGCATCACAGCTCAGATGTGAATGTGTTCACACTCTGCCTGCTACAGGATTAGATGAAGTCACGAGGACAGCTGAATCTATCCCAAGACATACCCTTACACTGCATACACACAACCACACATGACATGACTGTTTTCCTATTTCCAATCCAATGCACTGCATGACTGGGTCTAATTGAATTTTCATGTTAATTCAGCGTTGGCCTTTTTCAAGCCATAGACTCCTGTGGACTCGTGGAAAATGGAAACAAGCCCAGCTATAAAGGTTATGAAGAGCAGTGGCTGGAACTAAAGAGAACAGTGGGGCAAAGATTTGTATATTCAGAGACACCTACAGTCCTCCAATCCAAGTTTCACCGTGCTTTGAAGCAATACCCATGAGACACTGATGCCTGTAAATCCTACTAGTGCTAATAAATAAGACTGATTACTAACAGAGTAAATGTCATGTTAAAATACATCCAAAATTATGGATAATGAACTGACAAAAATAATGGGTACCATGTTTGCTAAGAAGGGCTGCACAGTGGCGTAGTGGTTAGCACTTTCGCCTTGCAGCGAGAAGGTCCCTGGTTCGCGTCCCGGCTTTCCCGGGATCTTTCTGCATGGAGTTTGCATGTTCTCCCTGTGCATGCGTGGGTTTTCTCCGGGTACTCCGGCTTCCTCCCACAGTCCAAAAATATGCTGAGGTTAATTGATTATTCTAAATTGCCCGTAGGTGTGAATGTGAGAGTGCTTGTTTGTCTTTGTATGTGGCCCTGCGACAGACTGGCGATCTGTCTAGGGTGTCCCCTGCCTTCACCTGAGTCAGCTGGGATAGACTCCAGCCCCCCCCCCCCCTGCTTATTCTTGTACTCAAAACAACTTTTTAAAGATAAAATTTTAGACATATAACATATTTACATAGTTACTAAACCTATTTCTGACACATCTGGCAGTTAAATCTTGCTTCTGCTTCACTGAATCATTGAACTTACATAATATATATAATTTTAGAGACACTAACATGCATGGAGGGCTGCAACTAATGATGATTATTTTCTTTTCTTGTTCAACTGATTATTCTTTCAGTCTATACAGTGTGAAAACAAATTAGAATTTCCTTAAACACAGCATCATCAACCATTCAGGGCCTGAAGATAATCAGGTGGTTTTCAAATGAGATGCTGTAAGTGGTAAATGTTTGACAGTTTATTCATTGATGAATAACTAAAACAGAACCCATCAATTAACTGATTAATTGTTAAAACACCTTGTATAAAACACGTTTGATGGGGGGGAAAAGAAAAAAAAGAAGCTTCAATTTAGTCCATTTAGCCTTAAAGAAAATTTGTGTCACAGTTCTCGTTAGATTTAAGGTGTCAAAAATTGATAAATAGCAGCTTTCAATGAAGAAAAAGTATGTCTACACACTGGTGAAATAAAGTCAACAGCACAGACTTCTTGGCAACAATAAAACCGTGAGAATTGTAGTGAGTTAAATAATAACATGTCATATGTGTAGTAAAACCTCGAGGCTACACTTACCAATAACAAGTTAACTTGGATGGTCTGTCCTGCTGAAACAGAACAGTGTTGAAAATGTAGAAGACTCACTAAAGGCAAGCTTAAACCGACTGAGTTTTCGTGTTAATAGGATAAGGTAAGCCATTAAACATCTTCATAATTAAGGAAACATGTATTTTATGTTAAAAACACTAACATTTTCAAGTAGCTGTCAGATATAAACTACTTTGTATCTTTCTTCTTCGTTGGTTGCATGGTCCCCTCTCGTGCAGTTTCCTCCTAAAAGTTTACCAACAAGCTAGCTGAACAACTTCATTTTCCACATCAGTACAATGACATACGAGACTCTTCTAAAAGAAAACCGACGTTAGGAAAAGTAGCACAATAATGTCTGTAACGGTGCTACATGGTCTTGCTCTGAAACGAGTGGAAAAAACTGAGAAACTTACCAGTAACGGCGGTTGAATTGGCCATGGATGGACGGGACCGCAGCTAGCCAGCGGTCTGGAGGGGAGGATGTTTTTGCCAAACGGCCGTCGGACGTCTGGTCGCCACCAACACTGGTCAAACTGAACTGAAGGAGGGATTTCTCACACGCATGAACGTGTTTCCTGATTCCCAAAGCGCGGATACGCCCTGTGCTGAAAGCTGCACTGCCTCCAACAGAGAGCAGCGCACAGGAGGTGCTGCGAGAGGATACAGTCCCTGGTACTTCCGGTTTCGTTGCTATTTGTTTTCTTTCTTTTTTTTTTTTAATGGCTGGTTTTAGATATTAAAAGTTTCATGTAATTTGCTCAGTCTAAATCCTCTTTCACATACGCACTCTGTTCTGTTGATCTGACAGCTGCGTGTCCCTGGTGGCTTTTCCGTTAAAGTCTTACCGGATGTTGAGCCAAAAACTGATACCCACTCAGTTTATACACTGATCAGCCACAACATTATGACCACTGGCAGGTGAAGTGAATGACATCGATCATCTTGTTCTAATACAACGTTCTGCTGGGAAACTTTGAGTTCTGACATTCATGTGGATGCTTGACATGTACCACCCACCTAAACATTGCAGGTGAAGCAACCCCCGACCCCCCATGGCAACATCAGTCCTTGATACCAGTTGCCACCCTTAGCAGGATAATGCACCCCGACACACCGCAAAAACTGCTCAGGAGTGGCCCAGGGAACAGGACAGAGCCAAGGTGGTCAACCGGGTTCCTCACTTCCCAGATCCAAATCTTATTGAGCATCTGCAGGATGTGCCAGGATAAGCCTGATCTAGGTAGGTCCCACCCTGCAACCCACAGGACCCCAGGATTCACTGCCACCATCCCGGTGCCACAAGACATCCCCAGAGGTCCTGTGTCCATGCCCCACTGAGTCAAGAGGAGTTTTAGCAGCATAAAGGGGACCAACACAATATTAGGCAGGTGGTCATAATGTTATGCCTGATTGGTGTATACATCTATACCTGCTGTTGTCTGAGTCAATCAGTCCCAGGATGCAAATGACTTTATATCTGTGGTTTGTCTACATTATGAAGAGAATTTGTGGCTTTCAGCTCAGCACTGAATACCAATAGGATGACAGACTCTGTCCATCTGTGGCTTACAATTCCCCCCACACTCAGGGCAATCCAAGACAGTACCGTAGTATTTGTTTCAAAGAAGCTGTCCTGATTGCAAAGAAGATACAACAGCAGAGGATCTTCTGTTACCAGCTATATAAATATAATGGGGCACAGGCATGTCTGCAGCTCCAGTGCATCCAAGCCTCATCAATACCTGATTGTTTTGGAGTCTATTTAGACTATGTGCAAGAAAAAAAATGGAAAAACTTTTTTAAAAAATTACACAACTTGATGATATTACTTTATGAAACTTTTACATTTCTTGTAACTGAATAATTGTGACCAAAGTTTTCAGTTCACAGCAAAATCAGACCATAGGTTTAAGATTATACAAGAGCTGCAACAATTAATTGATCAGTTATATTGGTTTGAGTCATTTTTAATAAGAAAAATGTGAAAATCCAGCTTTAAATTTAAAAATTTTATAGTTTTCCTAATTCTTTCTGATAGTAAACTGAATTATCTTTGGGTTGTGGACAATGAGGACGCCGTATTAGGTTTTCAGAAACTCATTAACGTCTATCACCATTTGAGAGAGATTTTACAAACCAAAAGAACTAACTAATTAATCCAGAAAATAATTGAAAGAAGAACTGATCATTAAAATAGTCCCAGATTACAGTCAGTACTATAATGTTGTTTCTGATGTTTAGGCTATATATGTTTGATGTGTCTAGTTTAGACTATAATTACCATGATTAATGGATTTGTTTTATATAGAACAAAGAATCAACTCTTTTGCAATTGCCCTATAGGTTATATCTCTAAAATATGACTCTTGTGAATGAAATCAAGTCATTTTGATGCAATTAACATTTCAGTCGCAATGTAATTGATGCAGCCACTTTTCGGCAAGTCCAAAGATAGCACAGAAATTTAACACACGTCATCCAAGAAGGATTCCATTTGGCTTTTCCACGGTGGTGAAGGTGGTTAAAAAGTTTAAAGAAACAGGCAGTGTCACGAAGAAACACTGCTCTGGACAACCAAATGTATCAGCCGAAACTAAATAATCGGTCATGGCTAAAATTCAAGTTGGCCCCAAAAAATCACTTCCCTAACCCTATCTTTCGATATATCCATCTTTCATGTCCACTGAGAAGTACCAGTTCAACTCTTTCTTCTTTTGACAAAGCCATATTTAATCTGTGGAGGCAAAAGGAAAAAAAATGGTTTTAATGAGATTTCCTATGTATCTAGATTTTAGGGACACCCTATAGTTTGGAGAAATGACATACATCAAACAAGTTTCTCCAGTGAAGTATCAGAAAACAGATAACATATCCAGGGTACTAAGGCTTGTTTCCATTACTCTATATCATAGATTTTAAAGGGGCACATTTTTGCTATTCAAACTATGACATAATTAATGATGCTATCTTCTTTATGTATTAAGTATTGCACCCTCAATAATGCTGGAATGCTGGAAAAAGTAACATGAATTAGAAAACATAAAATGTCGACCAACCCCTAAGTACTTCAAGGGTCTGAATCTTGGTAAATATTCATAGTATGAGCGTACAATTTTGCATGACTTCATAGAATATAATAAAGTTATTGTACAAAAAAACCCTGCAGATTCTGGTGGGTTAGGTGGGAACATTTTTTCCAGTTTGGTTGATATCATGTGGAAACACTCAGTTGATCAATAGACTCAATTTTACAACCAACATCTGTGAATTTCCACAAATATATATTTCAGTATAAATCTGATATAATCTATGTAAGATTGAAACCTAAACACTGTTTTTGCTCCTGTTCCTTGCTGCAGGAGGCCAGTTGGAGTTTTGATGCTGGAGAGTCATCAGAGCAGTGGTCATTCTTGACCCATGACAGATGGTCTAAAATCCGCACAGAGCAGTCTGGTGTCAAGATAAGCAGTTTCTTCCACATGATTTGCTCCATCGTTTTGAGCTGTAACCCTCTCCGCTCTGTCTCTTCCTCCTCTGTATCCCTCCTGTCAACAGAGTTCAGCCATTTGGGCCGCACAGCTCGCTGTGGTAAGTGTTTGGTTGTGTTTTGAAGCCACATTTATTGAAGTCGGATTTGAAGCTTTCATAATCCACCATGTTATCAGATGGACTGATAGTATGTTCCTCTGATATCAGGCCATTACATCTGTAATTATCCAAACCTGAAACCATATAACAGTCAGCGTGTTTGCTCATGTACAATGACAAGTACATTAGCAAAACAGCATGTTACCTGCGGCAGAGTGGCTTACCTGCTGTTTTATGGACAACAGCTTTACACACATTATAAAACAATACAGACACAGTTGCATCAATAGTAACAACACTTGGAAATGTTAGGGGAGAATGTGATTTAAAATGTTAGCACTAACCTCATTTGCGTTCTCTTTTCTGCACCATAGGAGTCTCACATTTTGGACGCAAATTAGCAGGAAGCAGTTCCTGCATTATTCCTTATTCATATTTAATGCATTGCCATTTTTTGTATTTTTAATAAACTTCTTAAAAGCTCAGATCAAGATGTGTTAATACACCCATGGAATTTGACTGGTTTCCCCTCTATCTGTGTCAGTGACATACAAAAACAGCTGAAATACAATCGTGTCTAGTTTAAGACTTACACCAGCTAACTGTGTACTACAAAGCAAGTTCAACATACCCAGGATCATTTTGTTTTCTGGTTTTACTTTACTTAAGTTACACTTCCTGAACCTAGTTCCTGTTGTCACCAGATGACCAGTGGCACATAAACATGTTTAGAGCCGCGTATAGCTATAATCTTAAACCAGTACGAGTAGTTTCAATATACACTCCCCTCCAAAAGTATTGGAACTGTGAAGCCAGTTCCTTTATTTTTGCTGTAGACTGAAAACATTTGGGTTTGACATAAAAAAATGAATATGAGACAAGAGACCAACATTTCAGCTTGATTAATTGATCAATTGGATCAATTTCAATCTTTAGGTGAGAAAAATTATTGGAACAGATAGACTTAAAATAGATTAAAGTGAATAAGACTTAATATTTAGTTGCAATAACTGCATCAAGTCTGTGACCCACTGACATCACCAAACATTCTTCTTTTGTGATGCTTTTCCAGGTTTTTACCACAGCCTCTTTCAGTCGTTGGTTGTTTTGGGGTGTTACTCCCTTCAGTTTCCTCTTTAGCAGGTAAAATGCAGCTATATAGGGTTTAAGTCCAGAGATTGACTTGGCCAGTCTAAAACCTTCCACTTCTTGCCTCTGATGACCTCCTTTGTTGTTTTGGCAGTGTGTTCTGGGTCATTATCTTGCTGCACGATGAAGGATCTACAATCAGTTTGGTTGCATCTTTCTTTAAATTGGCAGACAAAAAGTTTCTGTAGACTTCTGAGTTAATTTTACTGTTGCTATCATGTGTTCCATCATCAGTGAAGATTAAAGAGCTTAAAGAGCTCGTCCCAGAAGAAGCCATTCAAGCCTAAGCCATGACATTACCTCCACTGTGTTTCACAGATGAGCTTGTATGTTTGGGATCATGAGCAGATCTTTTCTTTCTCCAAACTTTAGCCTTTCCATCACTTTGATGAAGGTTCATCTTTGTCTCATCAGTCCATAAAACTTTGTCCTAGAATTTTTGAGGCTCATCTCTGTACTTTTTGGCAAATTCCAGCCTCGCCTTCCTATTCTTCTTGCTAATGAGTGGTTTGCATCTTCTGGTGTAGTCTTTGTATGTTTGTTCATGAAGTCTTCTGCAAACAGTAGATTGTGATATCTTTACTCCTGTCCTCTGGAGGTTGTTGCTGATCAATAACAGTTGTTTTAGGGTCTTTCTTTACAGCTCTCACAATGTTTCTGTTGTCAACTGCTGCTGTTTTCCTTAGTCTATCCGTTACACGTCTGTTACTTAGTACACCAGTAGTTCTTTCTTCTTCAGGACATTCCAGATGGTTGTACTGGCTATGGCCAATGTTTCTGCAATGAGTCTGATTTTTCATCTTCTGTTAACTTCACAATTGCTTGTTTTTCACCCATAGACAGTTCTGTTTTTCATGTCGTTTACACCTCTAACTATAGATGCAGTCTGTACAGACAAAACCCAAATCTGAAACTGAACGTAGACACTGAGCGCTATTTATTGTTTGAATAATCAATGTAATTGAACACACCAGGGCAAGAAAACACACCTGTCAGTCACATGTTCCAATACTTTTGCTCACATGAAATATGGGTGGGTTCAAACAAAAGGTGCTATCTTCTAAGTTGTGTATCAGATCCAGAAGTAAATACCTGGAAATAAAAGCTGAAATGTTGATCTTTTGTCTCATAATCATCTTTTGATGTCAAACCCAAATGTTTTCAGTCTACAGCAAAAATAAAGGAACTGGCCTGATTGTTACAATACTTTTGGAGGGGAGTATTTAATACAGGATAAAAGCTACACTGTTGCTGTAGACAAAGTAGAGAAAAAGCTGGCAAAAAAGCAGACTGTGTGAATGTGTAATTTAATATTGTTATCAGTATCATTGCTCTGTTAATGCACAAGTAGATCTTACCATAATGACCATGATTTGCTTACATGTAAATATCTTCTTAAAGAATCTGTTTATTTATCCATACACAACATAAGATCGCATAACTAAATTACAGACTTGTCCCTTTATGCTATTCACAAAAAAGATTAATTGCTTGAAGAATAAATAATCCAGTTATAAATAAAACTATGTGGAGAATGAAAACAGTAATTGCATGTTCAGTCTCATTTTTACGGCATGTGAGGTCATTTTAGCCCTATTCTTCTATCTGCAACCCTGGCAGCATTCAACAATTTTTGAAGCAAGTACAGAGCAAATATGAAAACACCGTTCAGACTGATACTGCAGATCTTAAAAGGTCAACAAGTACAAGGTTCTAGTGCTGTAATCGGTTTCTGTTTTTGGATTATATTACCATACAAAGGGATACAGGATAATGAAATGGCTTTGAAAACCCTTCCAGCTATGAAAAACAAAACACAACAACAAAAAAAAAAAAACCCTCTTACCTTCCCTTCTCATTATCTGCACACTGAACTCCACAGGATCTTCTGGGAATGGTGCTGCCAAGAGAACTGATTGCTGGAATATAACTCGTTGTTTGCAGCATGAATTACCATGGTGACGTACCCTGGTAAGAAGTCAACCACTGTTGCAACCTTGAAAAAAATGTGAAGATACCTCGCTAACCTCAAATCCTGCTTAACAGGCCTCTGTTGTTTGGATCAGTCATGGACCGGCACAGCAAGCAGATGAACCAGCACGAGTCACTCTGGAAGCAGCAGAATTGTTCCAATATATCTTTTTGTTGCTATTTTAAGTTATAAATTTAAACAGTTTGTAAGTCAAGGTTGTATCAAGGGTCAATCCATCTCAGATCATCAGAATTTTGGAACAATTTCTGCTTGACTCTGTCTGATTTGCCTCAAATTTTATAGCATGAAATATGGATATTTAGAAACACGCTTGTGAAATTTTGGCTTGATATATCATATATTCAGGGTTTGCCCTGAATATATCAAACTTTTTTTTCCAAATTGTAAAATATTTTGAGTTTTTGCACATGAAAACTTCAGTCCATGTTTGAACAACAATATTTTAGGACCTATTAAAGATTAAAGCCTGAAATTTGCACTATTATTTCTCGTGTGCCATTGAATCAAGACTTGTAATATTAAACAAATGAATCAATTAATTTCTGATAATGAGCTAAAGCATTAAAATGCCCCATCATATTTACAAAAATAACAAAAAAATACAAAATTTATATTGCAGAAGTCAATTAGTGATATTTTCTGAAACAAGTGTAGTTGCATGCCACAATAATACATAACAAAACTTAGTGAAAAGAAAGCTATTTTTGTTTTATCAGCTGAATTAATCAAGACAACTAATTAGATCTTGATTAAAATAGTCACTCCAACTGAAAATTCAGCTTTAGTTACATGCATTGGTTCAATTCTGCATGTCGTGTTCTCCCTACCAAGGCATCAAACCTTTGCAATGCTACCCTCTATAGGACACGTTTATGCTGCTGTCATTTGAACATCCATGTCTTCCTGTGACTGATTCATGGTACTTTTGGCAGATGTTGTTTATTCGATTTCCTGTACAAACACATTTTCCAGTACAAAACAAACCTCTCTTTGCTTACCAGTTTGATTTCTGTCATGAAATGTGCATTTCTGATGTTAAGAACAATTACACGGCAATGCAATTTCAACATGGCATGCACTCAGTGATACATGTCTTAGTCTTTCTTTTTGTCTCAACTGAAAGACTCTGCCTAGCTTCTTTATATATATATTCATATACAAGCATATATAAATTCTACGCTTATATATAAGCATAGAACAAATAAACAAATGAAATTTTAAAAAAAATAAAAAATCAATTTAGAAACCAAAATGTATTCTAAACTTGTGACTCATCAAAGTAGCTATGATGGTCTGTCTCTCTTCTGTTGTTAATTGCCTTTTCCTCACCATTTTTATAGCAACACACTACTTTCCACAATACTATTCAAATAATGCTCTAGATAATATGATGCCATGGTGTGTTCCAACACTACTTTTATGCAGACAGAGGGGGTTGTAAGTAATCTAGAAAAGTTGGGACACCTGTAGGATTTGGTAGCACCAACTTTCAATGCTTAATCAATCTCCACTGCTGCAGAACAGCTTTAAGTTGTAAATCCATTTCTTCTTCCCTGAAAAAGGTCTTTTTGTACATTCAGAAATGCACATTATTTTTCAGTTTTGGATAACCTTACCTTTTTTTAACTTCTGGCAGTTCACCACTTACCTTTGTACCATATCAAGCTATTCATTGGACTTGAATTGCTTGAATTTTAATAAAAAACTGGAAAAACTGGGTCGTTCTAAAACTTTTGACCAGTACTGTATACATATGTATACACAACCAGTCAAAAGTTTGGACACACCTTCTCATTCAATGGTTTTTATTTCATTATTTTATACATTGTAGATAATACTGAAGACATCAAAACTATAAAAGAATACATATGGAATTATGTTGTCAACAAAACGTGTTCATCTTCAGTATCAATCTGCAATGTAGAAAATAATACAAATAAATGAAAAGCATTGAATGAGAAGGTGTGTCCAAACTTTTGACTGGTAGTGTACAAGAAAGTATAGTGTTTCAAAATAGCATTACAGTAGATGTGCCTCACTGTCTTGAACTCAAAGTGGACTCAAGCCACTGTATTTATGCAGACTTTCAGCGATACAGCAAAACCAGCATGTCATAAATCCAACCTAATACTTACCCAGTCAGATTGAAACCAATTTTATAGCAGCTGTACAGTACAAACAATTGTCCATCACAGTCTGTCAAATTTAATGTAAAACCATTAAAACCTTGTGCTTTTGTTTCGCCGTCTCCTCTCGAGAGTAATTTAATGCCACATTCATGTACAAAAAACATTAGATAATGCACTTTAATAGCATTTCATACATCATGCATATATAATAACACAGTGAATAACACACAATGCTGCAGCTCTGTGCAGCTGCACAGACGCACCGAGGCTCACAGCTCCACAGCCATTTTCAGCAAAAGCTCAGACCAGCCAACTGCAAGTTTATATCCACAAAATGGCAGAGACGCCA
The DNA here is from genome assembly GCF_022539595.1 of Amphiprion ocellaris. Classification (NCBI taxonomy): domain Eukaryota; kingdom Metazoa; phylum Chordata; class Actinopteri; family Pomacentridae; genus Amphiprion; species Amphiprion ocellaris. The sequence goes on from NC_072788.1 coordinate 17,363,130, forward strand.
AGTAAACCAGTGACTGGTGAAGATAAAGTGGAGCATTTAGACATGTGAGGGTGTCTGAGGAGATCTTGAATGAGCTGACCGGTTTCAGTCAATCTAGCAAATAAATACTACAATAAATGTACTTTATATTTATTGTTTTGTAGTTATGACTAAATGTTTACCAGTGTTGTCAACTACAGTAGTGTGTTATTATATTCATAATGATATTTTACATTTGATTTATTAGATTTCTTATGGTTGCTTTGTTGTTGTTGTGCACATTCTGTTAAATAAATCCACTCCTGTTCAAGATATAGGGTGCATCATTGTATTAATGGTTATTAATACACTGGCATGTGCCCTACATCTGCTCTGTTTACAGCTACTCAACAACCACTCCGCTGCCTCGTGCCTTCGCAGAGGGCAAGCATAGGCGGTGACGTCACCGTCCTGCGAGCACGTTGAATTGTGCATGTCGGGCCTCGCGGTTGCCGTAAATACGACGCAAACGCGCAACACAAACAGCCCTGTGCTGCTTTCAGCGCTGGTAAACAGACACAGGGCAGATGTAGTGTATTATTGGAACCGAGGTACTCAATAGGATGCAGACTCTCATTGGTTTCATATACATTTTGTGTCGCACCCATCAAATTTCAAATAACCCATGTACAAAATACTAAAACATGCAGCTGTTGTGAAAATTCACTTGTCCTGAGACCAAAATCTAAAAAAATAGGAGAAAATAATGTTTGAAAATATTTTTAAAATACCAAATAAATCTGGAGTTTCCCCTAAAATGCTGTTTTTTTCTTACCCCACCCCCTGATGACCAAATTGCATCTCAAATAAAACCGTTAAAATTAAATTGAAATCTCCTTTTTTGGTCTTATTTTTTTCATTGACGTCTCTTGTAATTGTGAGAGCATTACTTTAGTCAACGTAATATTTTAAATAATAATTATTGTGCATGGAACATGTATCCCACAGCAACCCTGTTAGCATAACCTGTTTAGCTGGTAGAAGAAGAAGAATTGAGCCTAATAAGAAAAAAAAACACAGTAAGAGGAACAACTTCTAAAGTCAAGAATGAACCTTATTAATATTATTATAAAATTACTGTAACTCACATAGATGAGGATGAATACAACAGTTAATACACTGCCTGTCCAACAAAAATTGGATTGGATTGGATTAAACTAAGCAAACAGGTAAGAGCCTTCCATTGGATAATTACTGCAGCAACAACTAGCTGACGCAATGAGGAGCTTCTCATTTCTTAAACAACCATATTGGAAGACATATCCTGTGGTCGTGGACAGGATGCTAATCTGTCTCAGAAGGGTCAAATTATTGGCCTGCATCAAGCAAAGAAAACAACAAAGGAGATTTATGAAACTACTAAAATCGGGTTAAGAACCTGGTAGGATAGTGGTGAACCATCATCTTCGAGGAACAAATGTGATTGGAACAAACTCTTGGATGATCGTGATCAGAGATCACTTAAACGTTTGGTGAAATCATATAAGAAATCAACAGTTGAACTCGCGGCTATGTGTAATAGTGAAATTAAGAGCATTTCCAAATGCACAACGCAAAGGAAACTCAAGAGATTGGGACTAAACGGCTGTGTAGCTGTAAGAAAATCACTGATCAGTGAGGCTAATCAGAAAGAAAAGAAATCAGTTTGCTCGGAGGCATAAAGATTGGAGTCTAGAGCAATGGCAGAAGGTCACATGGTGTGATGGGTCCAGATTTACCCTGTTCCAAAGTGATGGGCCATTCAGGGTAAGAAGAGAGGCAGATGAAGTGATGCACTCATCATGGCTAGTGCCTACAAGCCTGTCGGGGTTAGGGTTATGATCTGGGTTTGGTCAGGTTCAGCAACGTTATGTTCCCAAAGAATGAAGTCAGCTGACTGCCTGAATATCCTGAATGAGCAGGTCTTTCCATCAATGGAGTTTTTCTTTCCTAATGACACAGGCATATTCTGACATGACGATGCCAGGATTCATGGGGCTCACATTGTGAATGAGTGGATCAGGAGGCATGAGACATCATTTTCACACATGGATCGTCCTCCACAGAGTCCAGACCTCAGCCCCACTGAGAATCTTTGGGATGTGCTGGAGAAGACTTTGCGCAGTGGTCCGACTCTCCCATCATCAGTATAAGCAGAAGCTCATGGAAACAATGCCACACTAAATGTGTGACGTACTCAAAGCAAAAGGCAGTCCAACAAAATACTAGAGTGTGCGAGTTTTTTGGACGGGCAGTGTATCTAGAATATGTGTATTAGTAAGAGGACCTTGATTTCAGAATTTTTTTCTGTATCAAACTAATTAACTTTTTAAATGACAGGATAAAATAACTGCTATTATTCACACTGATGAGGATGAATATAAGTATTATCATTAATAGGAGTAGTGTCTTTAATAACTAAAACATTTTAACTCAAACAACCAAAGACATGATGATACTTCAGTTAATTATTCCGTTTCTTTATTACTTACTGTTACAGGGACAATTAAAAATCAGGGTTAATCAGCCAGCTGCAAATTTAAAACAATTACACTCCTTAAACATGCAGTCCAACATTGAAAAGTGCAGTGTCAAAGAATAAATAGAATCAGTGAGACAAATACAGTCATTAACAGTGTCACTTTTTGTTAATTTAAGCCAAAGCTTGATGCTGCTTTTAACCATTTCAAAATTTCCTGAGTCCCTGTTGTTTGTTGACATGGAATTCCACTTCCCAACTGCTTTATCCATGGAAGTAGACTGACCAAAGGTTGATTTCCTGAACTGATATACCCATTAGGTAGATGCTTTAGTCTTCCTAGCACTGCCAAAACCTGGATAGGCCAGACATCCTTAAGGAGAAGAAGATGTGAGTCTCTGATTATTTTTAAACATGATCAGAGTATAATACACATTTTTGGATATTGCTGTGATGATGATCTCTTGGCTTTTCATGTAATATTTTAAGGATTTGTTTACAGAATGAATACACAGGCTTGAGTGTTTTATGATTTGGTGTATGCAAAGTAGCACCACTGAAACTGGAACAGCTACTCTGAACAAACTGTTCAACTGGCGCTAATTGTCACTGCGATGCTATTATGTGCGTTACGGTGAGCTCCGTTCGGATCCGTCCAGTGTGGGCGCCGGCTACGCCCTCCAATGTTCCAGTATGTTTGGAAATGAACTCAGGACCAGTCACTTTGCAACGTGACCACCGAGCCCCGTGCGGCTAGCCCCGCCCCTCGCAGCCAATCAAAAAGCGCTGGGGCGGGCTTGGGGCGGGGACTCTACCTCCTCTCGTCCAATCACAACGGCTGGTTCAACATTACTTGCCAGACCATGTACAGGCACGTGTGTCCCTGCGTGTAAACTAGTGTTGGGGGAAGAACAAAAATGTCAGGAGAACCAATACACACTGATAGGCACACACGGTCGTTGCTGCCAGAGTTTATGCTGTTTTTTTGACACATTTTTGAGCACCTTATCGTGGAATATCGACTCTCTTGCTGTATTTTTGAAGCGTGCGATAGGTAAGTTTTATCGTGTTTGTGTTTTAGTCGTGTTTGTTTTGATGCTAGGATGCTATGTCACTTCGAGCTATCAGTCCACCACGTACCAAACTGTAGACGTTCTGTAGCTTTCTTTAACTGCCTCACATTATAGCACTATAAGGCGTAATACGACATTTAATGCTGACAATTTATCGGTGGACTCTGCCATTTTTAGTGTTTGTGGTGTGTACGTGCATGTGAACGTTGCACAATGTGGTAACGGGGCAGTAAAATGTCCCCGTGATAGGTCCGTACAGTATTTACGTCCTACCTGCCAACAATAAATCATGATCAGTTTTATAGGCTGTTGTGACTGATCATTATGTCCACCATTGTTTTACTAACAGCGGAAAGCCCGTCTTGGGTGTGTAGCATGTCAGTGGTCTTGTCTTTTCATGTGTTACAATGAGAGACAGTTTCTTCTTTCACACTAATTACAAATTATACTCAGCTTTTCAATACTTCACAGAGGAATCATGTGTGTGTTTGCTAGCAGCACTGATATAGCAATTCCACTGTTGATGTTGAGCATTTGTTTTAATTTGTTAGATTTTTCTTATTCACAACTTTGACGATGCTGTTAAAGGGACAGTAAATAGTTGCTTTTTGTGATTTAATTAGACCTTATCTAACTTAAAGGGACTTATAGTTTTGATCCACTAGAGGCTCCCATCTCCTAATGTACACATAATGAACCAGCACCTTTTTTGTGAATTCACTGGCTTAGTGTGCTCACTATATTATCCACAGTATAATATATTTAGAAGTGGCCGTAGGACTACTTTACTTGTGCATTTACTTTAGAGATTGTAAGCCTGTGGTCTATCAAGTGGTGATCTGTGATTGACAGCTGTTACAATCCGCTCATGCATGTGGATTGCAATTTCTGCAATCACCTGCAAACACTGCATCTTATAAATCTGGCATTTCACCACACACTGGGCCTCCCAATGCAAAAAATAAATGCTTGCTTTTCGTAGTGGGGTTTCAGTCAATCAATTTAGCAAATTCATACAAAGAAAAGCATTTTTTCAGTGAATACAACAGTAAATTAATCAGAAATAGAGACTAGACATTGGTAATGTGGTAAATGACTTTTCTAGCTGGATTTTTCATGGAATATCTACATAGGAGCACAGAGGCCCATTTCCAGCAACCATCACTCCTGTGTTCTAATGCTACATTGTGTTAGCTAATGGTGTTGAAAAGCTAATTGATGATTAGAAAACCCTTGTGCAATTATGTTAGCACATGAATAAAAGGAAAACATGAAATTGTTTGCATGACCCCAAACTTTTGAACATTAGTGTATATTGCCACACTTAGTGAGCGGTGAACATGGAGTGGCAAGCTAGCATCTATACCATCATCCTCTGTGAGGAATAAAATCTAGCAACGTTCAAAAGGATCTACGCAGTGTGTCCAAACAGCCCTCTTTCAGTATTATAAACCACCTGAAGGGCATAGCTTGATTTCAGTTTTACAGTTCATGTTTTATAAAGAGTATGACACACTTAACTCATCAAAAACAGGCCATGAAAGTTTGAGAGATGGAAATGAATCTGTACAGATGCAACCCTGCAGGTTCTTGCAGATATCTCACTTTAATGAGTGGCTGAATGCAAAACAGTTACACATAAATGTTCCAAAAGCTTTCCGGGGAAACTGTACACATATTAAAAAAAGAAAAGTCAGCATCTCCTTCCTTCACCCAATGAGTGATCCTTCAGTAAATCTCAGAGAAGACTGTGGGTGTGCACCTTTATAGATGACTCTTTCAGCTATTATGCATAAGCAATTTAAACTCTTTTCTTGTTCTGACACCAGCAAGCAACACTAAATTTGCCTTGGTGACAGAGGGGGTAAGATTGCAGGCAGTGGCAAAGGTTGTGTGCTCCACATTTAAACTGTCAGATCACATGGATGTGACTCAATATGAGATACAAACAAGTAAACAGTCTTGAATGATAAGAAATGACTCAGCAGCAGTTTGGGCTTTTCAGCGTGAAGTAGAAGAGCAGCACCATAGAGCTCCTCCTATTTTGACTACACACTCTTGGGTTGTGCATTTACTGACAACAAAAGTCACTCAGTTCGTTGTGAGCCTCCATTTCACGGCTTCTGTTGTTGAATTTAAAATTGTGACAAAAGCCCTGAAAGACAGAGTGAGAGGAATTTAACTGTACTTTTACAATTGCTTTTCTCCTTTTGAATTTTTGACTAATTTTTGTTGTCTTGTTTTTATTGCACAATGTTGTGGAATAGTAACTTTGCATATCATACTGTTGGAGCATGTGACAAATGAAAACTCTTGAATCTTAAATCACTTGACAATAGTTTATAGAGGGAGTGTTTCTTCTTTCCTTGTTCTCAGACGATAAAACAATCAAGACTGCGGAACTTTGGTCTTTAGATGTCAGGACGGTTTCGGTTTTAATGAGGGCTGTCTTGTAATTTCACACTTACAGCTGCCACAGTCTCATCTGCCTGTGACTGGTAGACTGTTTCTCATTTTTGTTTTTATTACACATTTGTTGTCAATATTTAACTCTGTACTTGTTACATTGATAGTTCTAGAAAGATATGTGAGCAACTCCATGTGTGTAGGCTTCATTATACTGTTATTATTGTGAGCTTCACATTTCAGGGCATCATTTTGTAGTCTATTAGGGCTGAGTTTTGCTTGCAGGCTAAACAGAATGCATTCCTCAATGTAGACCAGTGATAGTGATGTTGAGGACGTCTGGATTGGGAATTAAAGCTTACTCTTTGAGTTACAGCACAGTTGTAGGCACTGAAAAAAACTACAACTGTAGCTTAATGCATTTACTTTTAAAAGAGGACAGCGGTGCAGGACCTAACAGGAAAGAATTACTCAAAAACTTAAAAAATATTTATGGATTGGTTAAAGAAAGCACAAATTTTTCTGGATAAAAGGCACAGAAAAAGCATTTGGCTAACTTGGCATTTGCTTCGTCCTTTTGAGAATATTTTTGAAGATTTTCTTCTTCTTTCAGGAATGGAAGGGCACTGAAATTACTACATTTATATAAGTATAGTGTACTGATATAATTTTGGCTCAATCACAGCAGAGCTGTCATATCAGCTTAGATGTGTTACGTATGCCAACAAGTGGAGCATAATGCAATCACTGAATGAAACGTGCCAATAGGGAGTAAGGAATTCCAATATCAGTATGTTGACTGATGTGTATGTATGTGTGTAATAAGTGATTAGAGGGTCATTTTAAGTTGTCTTGCCATCAATACATTTTACAATCTAGACAGCAACTTACCATCAAGATAAGGCTTCACTCTGCACCACTGCCTGCTCAGCTGTGCTGCGTACTCTGCTGCAGTTAGTGCTGCTCTGCTGGACAAGCTTTACAATGGCACCATTTGCAAATCACGGCAAGCACCTTATTCTGGGTTATGTTCTGTAAAAAAAACTTTTTGTATCAGCAGGTACATGCCTATACAGATATATCTGACAGACCGATCTCAGCCAGTATTATCTGCCGACTATTATACTGATCTGTATCTAATTATAAGTATCGACTTTTGGTGAAGGAAAGGTGAAATCTGTTCAACATTTTCAGCATAGAATTACCAGAAATAGATAACATGCAGACAGTGTAGATATAACACAAACTGTTAGAATACATGGCAACTGAACTTTTTGTGCGTGGATTGTCTCACCAGAAAACGATGAACGTTTGGCTCATTAAATATATTAAATATCTTAGAGGATGACAGACTAATTTGAGGTACAGTTAAAGCAAGATACAGTGATACAGAGAAAGTTGCCAGATGTTGTGGATGTAATGCCAATAAGGAAATGACGATAAGCAATCCAGAAAGGGCACTAATCATTCATTACCCATTTATTCCCCCTTTGGTCCATTGTTAATCACTTTATTGTGCATTCATGATCTTCCAACTACAGTATTGAAACGTAGCTTTCCACAACTCAGATTATAAATTCCCTTCTAAGCTGTCACTTGATTTTGCACCACTGCTGGTACCACAAGTCTTCATACATGTTCATCTAATATCTTATCTTATATTCTGTAGTGTGCTTAAATGCGTATTTATTTAATTAAACATAATGTATTAAGTCATGTGGTGTGAAGAGGTGGACATTTTTCATTATCTGACCTCATGCAAAGCGCGTGTTTCTTTGTCTCATAGTCGTACATTGTGTACGGTACCGTGTCTTTCGCCAGCAAACTGATCGTGGATCAGCTCGTTGCGCTGCGTATATCGGAGACAAACCTGCAGGCGGGGCTGAGACCAGTGTCTGGCAGCCGGTCTGTGCGCCCCGTCGCGGCGGACCAGCCTCTGTGGGACGCGCTCTGCCATTGGTCCGGCGCGTCGACCAATCAGCAGCCGGCGAGGCTTGCGGAAGACACCGCCGCGGACACGTGCCGTATGTACACAAGAAAGCAAAGCGGGGCAGAACTGCTGTGCAAGCGCCGCTGGACGATGACAAGTTGAGCAGTTTCGCGGCGGATACGCAGAGCAGCGAGGGAAACGAAACGGTACTGCTTTATATCGCGATTGAATAAGAGAGAAGCGTGTCGTGATGCCGTGTGCTGGTGATGGAGCCGTTTGTGTCGAGCCCAGCGGAGAAGTTCACACATGTTCACGCACGCAGCGACGCCACACCTTCCTGCAGCCTCCATCAGTACAGTGCAGCGGCCACGTCTCCCGTTACACCGAGTTTGCAGTGCAGTTCTTTTGTGTTTCTTCTGATGTTGCACTGGTTTATAGCTTGTAGTGTGACAGTGATTGTGCATGTAGTACTATAGCTATACACTTAGCCTGTGTAGTGCAGATTATGACAATGTAGTAGTAATCAATGCATCAATGCTCTTTTAATGAAAGGAGAACTTACTTTATTTACAATTTGTGGTACTTATATAGACAGTGCATGGGTTTGTGGCCTGTTTTCCAGTAAGATATGCTCTGTTTCAGTATGTGCAGAGTAGGGCTGAATCAATTGATTGCTGTTTGAAACAATGCAATTAGTAAATCGTAAAGGCTGCAGTTTAGGACATGTTAGGCAGCATGTTTGACCCAGGCTTTAAATTGAAATTAAGGGATTTCACAAAATTCATACTGTCCTTCTTGTGTGGCAGACAACATTTTGGTAGTGTCTCATGTGGCAGCACTCTGATGCTGTAATGTTGCAAATAAAATCCCAGTGTCTGTCAGAAAAATGGTGATTACATATTGTCCAAAAATCTTAGAATTGCTTGTTTTGCCATCCAGAACACCCAAATATTCAGTTTATAATCATAAAATCCACCAAAACCAGCAAAATCAACATTTGAGGAGGCGTAAGCCTTGAGCTGTGTACGCCTTTTCTTAAAAATTACTAATTGTACTCTTCTGTAATTGTCTCAGCTCTATCTGCAACTTCCAAGGTTCTTTCATTGCATGGCATCAACCAAACAGTTGGTTGTCTTTGGCCTCAAAGCTAAAAGATAACAGTTGTTTATATTTGGTTGTTTTAGTGGCCACAGTGTGTATAGTTTTCCTTAGCAAGGCTTGACTGTTCTAAAAGCAGCATGGTGTTGTGAATTGTTGGCTTCCACAACCTCAAGTGTGATATTTTGAGGTACCATTATACTGTAGATGGGTTATGCACATATTTTGGTATAATCATCAATTGAATTATCACTGATTAGCGCACTGTAACTACAGTCACTGTACTGATAAATAAATCGCCTCCTTGTCTGATTGCAGCTTTACAGATACAGTGTTTGTATCAGATAAACACTTGTTTCGTTACCATGATAGTGAGCAGATTTGTGGCCAACTGTTGGAGAGGAGCCCAGCCAATGTCAAGTAGAGAAGTGCTGTTTAGCTGGCAGTAATGCTGTATGGCTTTGCTCAGTTCATTGATGTCTCCTGCGTGTTGTTTACCACAATGGTGATGTTTTTGTTGATTTAGTTTTGCTGTTGAAGTGAATTCGGAGTTTATTTAGCCCCTGCAGCGATAGTTCTTTGAGGACTGACAATGAACGACTTCAGTTTCACCACGTATATTGTAGTGTTTGTTGCTGCCAACACCCACTGTGGGCTGAAAGATTTTGTATAGTACCATACTGTCCATCAAAATCCCAAGGTGACATCTTAAATGTATGTTGTCCGACTAACACATTTCAAAATGCAGATAGTCAATATGCAAAAGTTTAGAACAGACAAGAGCATTTGAAAAATCGGAAGTCAGAAATGTTTGACATTTTTCTCACTTAAATCAATTGAGCATATGTATGGTTATACTGTATGTTCACAGCAGTCACAATCTGAAAACAGCATTTAAGAGTGATGCTGCAGTTTGTAGTCTGGTTGTGTAATACTGTGCAAAATACAATGGTGGCACTGCAGGAATAATGACTTCTCCATTCCTAAAACAGAAAATCATATAAGTTGACTGGATAAAGTTGAACTAAAATGAAATCTGACCTGCTAGTCCACCTGATGCGGCCAGGAGATCACATCAAAACAGGAAATGTAACCATAAGCTTCAAATGAAGCAAATGGGAAACTGAGCGAATATTTGCAGGACAGAAATTTAATCAGATGTATCTCAGCCCAACTTATATGACACCCCAACCACGTTATGGATGATTCAGAAACCCAGGTCTTTGTGGAGTGTTTTCCCTCTGTCACCAAAACAAACTCAATGTGCATTTCTCATAGAAAAGGATTTATTCTTTTAAATTTGCTTTACAACAAGTGGCAGTCAAGAGCAACGCAAGTCAGATGGAGATGTTGAGATGAAATTTCAGACATGCTGAAGTGTAAATCTAAAAGTGTTGTGCTGGCCAGAGGACAACAGCATGATCCATCTCATAGCCAACGTGCTTTGTTACATATTATTTCCCACACCAAGATAGACACTATCTTGCATAATCAGAGAATGGTCTTCAAGAGTGCATTTCCTGTGAATAATTGGAGAGGGCGGGTGGCATAGTGGCTCAGTGGTTTGCAGTGTTACCTCACAGTCATGAGTTCAGACCTGACCCGGCTGGCTGACGCTTTATAGTGTGGAGTTTGCATGTTCTCGTTGCGGCCGCGTGGGTTGGTGATACGGTTTCCTCCCACAGTCCAAATATATGCGTGCGAGTTGATCCTGAATGTCTAAATGGCCGGAGGGGAGATTTGAGCGTTAATATTGTTGTATCTATGCTTTAACCCCCTCTGATTGGCTTCAGCTGCATTACAGCAAGCAGACTGAATTTACTGATGTACCCTTCAAGCAAAGGGTCAGTACAGCTGGCTTAGCAAGCAGGTGGGTGGACTGGGATGGCGCATCCAGGTATTCTAGTAGCCTGAGCACAGTTCACCACCACCACCTTCATGTGTCTTTGCCATCACCCGTGGAAGTATGCATGGATGCCAGCCTGCCTCAACACCCACTCACGCCTTGCTTGCATATTTCCAGATCTTAATTGCTCCTTCCCCCGCCTGGTCCGGCCCATAGCACACACAGTTTGTCATGTGCAACTGTGCATCATCCATCTGACAAAACATAATGCTGATTAGCATTTTATGGCAAGCGGGGAGGCAGCTCTGTTGTGCTGCACAGTATCATATGAGTCTGTTGAACTCAAATACCTGCAGCTGATCACCTCTTTCCATTCACAATTTAGGTTATTTAAGAGTGATAAGCTACACTCGTCATTAGCTGTCCACACCTGTTATCTTCCTGTCAGATGTAATGTGCAGACTCCAGCTGGTGGCTGCTCTGAACTTGTCCACTCAGCCATACTGGGTTGTTGCGTCAGTACAGGAAGCTGATGTATGTCTCAGCTGCTAGTGAAGGAACATATTTAAACCTGTCCTGGACAAATTCTGAATCAAGGCATCACTCCACACCTGTCAGAAGCAGGTAAAGAGGGTTGTGGGGCAGCCAGGTGCCTAAAATTGAGAGGACTGACGACTGAGTACTAGCCTGTGTCATCTACTGATTGCGTCTGCAGGTCTTAAAGGATTACAAATGGTCACCCTTGCCCAAGGAATAAATAGCACTAGACTTTCACTTGCGTAGGTGGTGGCCATATATAAACTCTGAGATACTATTCACAAGCAAACCTTAATTTATATGAGCTCTCCCTCTCCCTTCTCCTGCGTACTGTTTGTTTTGACTGTCCTTAAAGTAAAAGTGGACTGAGCTGTGACGACCAACAAATGTAATTTTGGCATTAGCACATGTTCACCTGTTCTATATCCAGGTGCATACATACGCACTTGCAGCATGCAAATAGTAGTAGGAGATTATTGTCATTCTGTGCTCACCATGAGGTAAATGTTTTATTCTTGATAATCTAAGTAAAAGGCGGGCCCTGAGCAACCACACCTTCTTACATTGTGGCAAACATGCAGTCTGGGCCGCGCCGCTGTGAAAACATTTCATGGCCATATTTGAGTCTTCCTTGGAGGCCAACATGATAAACTGACGATAAGTGTTCCTCTTTTGCCTTGGGAGATACTGGTGAGACCATGACAAGTACTTCATAATCGTAATATTGTTGCTTTTCTTCCTCTGTGCATTTCTCATTTTTTTCCAGGTGGCCTTTAGCACCTAGAGCAACACATCTCTGAAGAGGCGAGAAGACCAGATACAGAGTGAAAGGAATGTTTTTTGCTCTCACCAAGAGCTGTTTTTCTCACTCTCGCTCTCCATCTCTCATCCCATCTGTTGGATCACTTATGCCAAGGCTGTTTCATAACAAGAAATTCATGTCTTGTGTGCAGCACTTTGAGTGACACTTTTTTCTCAAGGTAATTGAAGATACTGTTTAGTCTTTTGGAGAGACATTCTTTGATTTTTGGTCTACATTTTTTTTTCAACATCCTCGTGGAGGGGTTTGCAGCCCCAACCTCTTTGAACAGCTTTTTTTTGCAGGAGGAACAATGAATTTCTCTCCTTAGTTTTTTTTAAACTAGCAGCCAACAACTATGATTCACTTGTATGTACATAGTAGTCCCACTTAAATTACAGTTGCTCAATTTTTCACCCCGGCTGACCCCAGAATCAAGCTGTACCAGCCTCATCCTACTCTAGTATGAGTTATGACAACTCTAAATCAACGCCCAGCAGCAGCACTCGGGGACGAGTGGCAGGGGCTGATGAGAAGGACCAGGAAGCCGATTCGCAGGGGTTAAATGCACAGATAACCAGCAGTGGTCAGCCCAGTGCCAGTGTCACCACTCAGGAGCAGGGAAGTGGAGCCGGAGGATCTGGCTCCGGAGGCTTCCCTGGAGATGGAAGGGGCCCTAACTCGGATGATATGGACGGACTTTCCAGCGGGAACGACTCTGGAGAGAGGGAAAGCGAGGGTGGGATGGAGAGGGAGAACAGGTCTCGTGGACATCAGTCCACACGCAGCTCCCACAGTCACAGTTCATCAAATGGCAAGGACTCTGGCATGATCCTGGAAACCACAGAGAGCAACAAGAGGTAAGAGAAGGAGAACAAACTAAACCATCATTAAATTCATCGTGTACAGGCTAAATTCAGTATACACTACCACTAAAGGTTTGGACACACCTTCTCATTCAATGCTTTTCCTTTGTTTGTATTATTTTCTACATTGTAAATTAATACTGAAGATTAACACTTTTTTGTTTACAACATAATTCCATATGTATTCTTTTATAGTTTTGTTGTCTTCAGTATTAATCTACAATGTAGAAAACAATTAAACAAAAACCATTGAATGAGAAGGTGTTTCCAAACTTTTGACTGGTAGTATATGTTTACTATAATGTTTCTACAGAGCATTTTTTTTAATATATATGGCTTGATGTCTTCAAGCAAAAGCTGTAACAGAAAATACTTCAGACATTAGATAAAGATGTAAATTATACCGTGCTGCTTTCATTATACAAGTTGTCCCTAAAGTTTGGACACGTAGGGAATCTCATTATCATTTCTTTGCCTCCACAGATTAAATATGGCTTTGTTGAAAGAAGAAATAGTTGAACTGGTACTTCTCAGTGGTCATGAAGGATGGACATATCGAAAGATAGTAGATAAATGTAATCTTTCGACAAAGCCATATTTAATCAGTGAAGGCAAAAAAAATATAGTTAATGAGACAACAGAAAGTTGTTAGTATGAAGAAACACTGCTCTATTTCCAAGGCAGAGATTGCTTGGTGGCCAGTCAGGAAAAAGTTTATGTGGCATACACTTAGGATGTGCACAGTTTTCCTTATCAACTTTTAATTCTTCCAATTTCAATGTAAATGTTTTCAAATATAATATTTAATATCATTACACACATATAAAGTGATAGTAAAATATAGTGCAAACTTCATGCAAAGCTGCTTAAGGTTACTAAAGAATTATTGGTATATTTATTTAAGTTATGCAATGGATTCAGACATTCTCTTAAACACTACCTAAAGAAGAAACACAGCTAAAAGTTGAAAGGTGCAGAGAGTTTAACTAAAAAGGATTGTCTCGTTGCCAGTATGGACATCAGTAACTCCTCCTGCTGCTTATTTATGCTCACTGTGTTGAATTCCTCTGATGTAATAACATTTTTCACATGCATAGGCACATGTACGGGGACAAAGAACTTACACAGAGAGCAACAACATTGTGTTAGTATTTTGTTGTGCTCACTCTAGCACATGCTTACATGTATCAGCAACACTTTTGGACATACACATTCTTTCATGTGTCTTTAAAAGGATCACTCACTGTCGTCTTAACTTTTCCTCCTTCCACAGCTCCAACTCTCAGAGTCTCTCACCTCCCAGCGGCTCCCTGGCCTATAGCCTGCTGTCAACGAGTTCAGAGCGTGACCCCCCCTCCACCTCCGGATGCAGCAGCGACCAGTCAGCGAGGGTCCAGACACAGAAGGAGCTAATGAAGGCCATCAAGGAGCTGAAGCTCCGCCTGCCTGCTGAGCGCAAATCCAAGGGTCACTCCAGCACTCTAAATGCACTCAAATATGCTCTTCAGTGTGTCAGACAAGTCAAAGGTGAGGGGCTGATTTTGTTTCTGCCTTAATTTTGTTTTTACAAGAGAGACATACATGGAGAACGTGACTATGCAATATGTGACAGACAAACCTGATCGCTAACCTGTGATGAATTTTCACTTTTCTGGATAACTCTTCAGATGCCATGTTTGTTATTTTTGCATGAATAGTTTCCACTTGGATATGTTGTGCTTTCTGTAGCCAGACTAAGAAAGTTTGAATATTTCCAGCCAACAAGGAGTACTATCATCAGTGGAATGTGGAGGAGTGTCACGGCTGCAGTCTGGACTTATCTACCTTCACAATTGAGGAGCTTGACAACATCACCTCAGAATACACCCTCAAAAACACTGTAAGTATATACCGTCATTCACTTATTCCTGCTTCATAAAACTACTCCTAAAAGTACCCCACGTTCTTAGTTATGTTCTTTCAGGAAACTTTTTCTTCAAGTATCTTATTGCTGAAATGAGGGAGCCATGGGTGTAATAATTTTATTACTTTTTCTACCCCAAAGTATAACATGAAACTAAAAAGACAGGAAGATTGGTTCAATCAAATGGTGCCTCTAACATGGTTGAGAAACGCATAACAAATTGGTCCTGTTTAATCTGCTGTGTATTTGTTTTGCTGCAGGTAAAGTTTTGAGCAAACTGATCAACTCATATTTTACCTATCAGATCTACCATTACTTGCCTAGTGCTCATTAAAGCCATTGAGATTGGGTTCTTGTACTTAGGCTTAGATGCATTTTGGACATTTCTTGCCTTGATTTGTTCTCGTTTTCCATTTATTAGTGAATAAATGAGATGGCTTGGGAATATTATAATATGGGTAAATTATGCAAATAGAGATGTACCACCTTTTGTTTTTTTTAATTACAGGAAAAGTATCTGGTGCAAAAAGATAATACATTAAAACACAAGGATTATTATTTGCTTTTAAAAAAACGTATTTTCGCAAGGGAGTTCTGCTTGGCATGTGTTCAGGCGCATCCTTCTTCACACTTTTTTAATTTGGTGGCAGAAATTGATACTACAAAGATGCCAAACAAGAAAGATCTGACTGATTGGCTGTTGGAGAGTTCAAATCAAGTCTTATCATATTTCTAACGTCTGCTTCTCTTTTTTTCCAGGACACATTCTCCATGGCAGTGTCATTTTTGTCAGGGAAGGTCGTTTACGTATCGCCCCAGGGCTCGTCCCTGTTGCGCTGCAAACCCGAGTGTCTCCAGGGGATGATGTTTTCCGAACTTTTGGCCCCGCAAGACGTCAGCACCTTCTACAGCAGCACAGCGCCCTGCCGCCTGCCCCAATGGGCCTCCTGCATCGGGTCTGGTAAGCTGATCCTGACAGAAACTGGGAAAAGAGTTCAGATGTGGTCTTTGTCGAATGTATTCGTACTATTTTCTTTGCTGATTACTTACTGACTGTCTCCCTCAGCCTCTCCTCCGGTCGACTGCACTCAGGAGAAGTCCATGTTCTGTCGGATCAGCGCTGACCGGACGCACGGGAGTGAGATGCGCTACTACCCCTTTCGCCTCACGCCCTACCAGCTCACTATCAGAGACTCGGATGCTGCTGAGCCACAGCCCTGCTGCCTGCTCATCGCAGAGAGGGTCCACTCAGGCTACGAAGGTATTGATATTATACCACACTGTATGTATGGAGATAGAGAGATGTGTGTAATCTTCTCATTCCATGGTGGTGTGTGTGTAACTATGTTTCCCGTGTTTTTGTTATAACTATGCAGCATCGATAAGATTTTGTCCGATTAACTCAAGCATGTATCGGCTTAACAGTTGTTTGAATTCATTTAAATTTAATGTAACCACTCATGCAGACAGACACCAATTGTGTGGTTCAATAGGGTAGCACATAAATCAATGCTTAACATTATTAGGATATAGCAGTAATGATACAACATCACAGTGAAAAATAAAACAAATGATCCCGGAATAGCAGAACAATCTGAGGGAGGGAGACTAGTTTCAGAATACTCAAACTTGGGATCTGTGTAAATAGTAAAAGGAGGGCTGCGTTTTCAGAATTTGAGAAGGGGCTAAATGGTATTTACTTCCATTTAGTCTCTACTGTTGCCCTGGAGGACAGGGAGATGAAAAAGACGAGACTGTATCTCTCAGATTTGGTCTGGAGTACCGTATTCCTCTGAATATGGATAATATAGACACCAAATGGCCGGACACCTTTTCAGAATTGCAAATAAATCTTTTCTTAAACGGAGCGTTTCATCTATTCAGTCCACCTATCCTTATCATCTATTCTATCTGTGTCCTCTGTGCAGCTCCTCGTATCCCTCCAGACAAGAGGATCTTCACCACCAGTCACACTCCCAGCTGCCTCTTCCAGGAAGTTGATGAAAGGTCAGTTACTAGACTACTGATAGAATTGTTCCTGCTGTTTTGCTTGCTGACTATAGTGTAAAGTGATGATATGAAACCATAAGTAAAATTCCAGCCACAATTTATTTAGCTGTTTTAAAACATTGCTAATGTATGCAGCAAAAAGCTCTTTCCAGTATATTTAGGTTTCACTGATGAAGATTGAGTTACGTTTGTATAGCTATTATTTACTCCCATAATAATTAGATTCGTCAAAACACAAATGTTTTGTTCATGACTTTACTTACTTGAATATTGAGTTAAATTACGTATAAGAAATGCATGATTAAAATGGTAACGGGGTAGAAATGTGACGTGTTTGCAGGGCTGTGCCGCTCTTAGGCTACCTGCCTCAGGACTTGGTGGGAACCCCCATCCTGCTCTGCATCCACCCTGAGGACAGGCCCATGCTGGTAGCTATACATGAGAAGAGTGAGTCTATTTATACTGTTACATACACGATCACATTCTTCCAGTTATAGGGGGTTTATTTAAATGCTCCTAGTATTCTATTAAGTATTTAATATCTTCCGTATCTACTTCTTGTTTCTATCTCAACATGCTCATACAGTGTCTGTTCTGTCATCTTTCTTCAGTCTTTCAGTTTGCAGGGCAGCCGTTTGACTATTCGCCCCTGCGGATGTGCGCTCGCAGCGGGGAATACCTGACCATCGACACCAGCTGGTCTTCCTTCGTCAACCCCTGGAGCAGAAAGGTGGCGTTCATCGTAGGGCGGCACAAAGTCAGAACGTAAGCTTTTCATTAGCTTAATATTTTTCTGTTTCCCTCTCAGCGGTGATTGTAACACTTACTCAGAAGCACATTAGCATAACATGAATAGACTTAAGTGTTGTTGTTTTTTTATTTTATTCTTTTCACATTTTTGTTGAGGAGAGTTTGAAATGACACAAATGCACTAGTGGGAGGAAGGAAACTTAGTGCATTAGTCATCAGTGGAGCAAAACTGCCCTTGACAAGCACTTTGCACATGTGCAGGCACATGCTACCAAAACTCAGAGCCTAAAGAGTTAGAAGAAGGCTGTGTTTATGACCATCTGTAAAAGTGACAGCCTCATACTTAGGCGTAAAATGGCAGACAGGGAGTTTGTTTCCATTATATACCATATGTAGAATATTATAATGGAAATCCAGCATTTGTAAAAAGTTAATTCTCAGCCCAATCTGAACTTGAGATTTCACTGCTCTCTTGTGCTAAGTGGCCCTCTCACCTCTCTCCCTCCCTCCAGGAGCCCTCTGAACGAAGACGTGTTCACCACACCGCAAGGCTGCGACAGTCGAGTCACGCCCGACATCGTCCAGCTGAGCGAGCAGATCCACCGGCTCCTGGTGCAGCCGGTGCACAGCGGCAGCTCTCAGGGCTACAGCTCACTCGGGTCCAGTGGCTCACGGGGCTCCCACCAACAGCACCACAGTGCCTCAGCTGCCTCGTCCAGCGACAGCAACGGCCCTGCCATGGACGAAGCTGCTGCCGCGGTTGCTTTACATAAGCCTGTGAGTCTGCGCAAGAAACCAACAGAGGCAATGAATTCTGGAGCCAAGATTGGTTGAGATTCATGCACAGCCCAGTTAAACTTCAGCAGCTGTGCAGATTAGAGAGATTCTTTTCACCTCATGAAAGTTCATTCCTCTATGTGCTGGCCAGTCAAGTAAACTCATTAGTTTAGTTGACTAAAACAGCTATTTTCCTCTTTCTTACAATATATATTGAAAAAAAATTGGATTTTTATCCATCTTTAGCAATTGCATTAAATGTTTTATACACACTACCGTTCAAAAGTTTGAGGTCACTTAGAAATGTCCTTATTTTTGAAAGAAAAGCAGTTTTTTCAATGAAGATAACATTAAATGAATCAGAAATGCAGTCGAGACATTGTTAATGTGGTAAATGACTATTCTAGCTGGAAACAGCTGATTTTTAATGGAACATTTCCAGAAACCATCACTCCTGTGTTCTAATGCTACATTGTGTTAGCTCATGGTGTAACTGATGATTAGAAAACCCTTGTGCAATTACATTAGCACATGAATAAAAGTTTGAGTTTTCATGGAAAATATGAAATTGCCTGGGTGATCCCAAACTTTTGAATGGTAGTGTGTGTGTATGTATTTATTTATGCCATTTTTCACGAGCAATTAGCAAAAGATTGTCATTTATGTCATTCCATGTGTAGTGAAGTAAGTCTGGTGCTATGATTTTTCTAGATGACGTTTCAGCAGATCTGCAAAGACGTCCACATGGTCAAGACTAATGGTCAGCAAGTTTTCATTGAGTCTCGCAACCGTCCACCGCCCAGGAAAAACACCAGCGCAGGTAACATAAAAAGACAGTTGACTGATGTCCTCGGGAATATTTTAGATTTATAAGTTAAAGGTGCTTGTTAACAATGATGGAATGGGCAAAATCTGCCTGTCATAGGAGAAAGAATTACAAAAAAGTAACTGTAAATAGTAAATATTGATGCACAAATGAAAATGTTAGGCTTGTTGCTATTGGCAGATGATGTGCCAAGGAAAAAAAAAGATCTCCAGGAGAAATTGCATTCTTAATGTGCCAACTTTACAGAGAACTGTGAGAACCAGTTGGCTCAACTTTCATTTCCTGTTACCCTCTATTCATTATCCAGGCGCAGCAAGCATCAGAGCGATCAATAGCGACCCAATCAGAGGTCTGATAGCGGACATGACGAAACCAACCAAAGCGTTGGTCCCAGCACCACTTGTACAGAAGGAGCCGACCACTGGCTACTCCTACCAGCAGATCAACTGTCTAGACAGCATCATAAGGTTTGCACACAGGCCTGAAGCCATTTCTGTCTTTCTTTTTCTATAATTCCGCTCACCTAATGCTTTTCTACGCAGGTACTTGGAGAGCTGTAACATTCCTAATACTATTAAGAGGAAGTGTGGCTCCTCTTCCTGCACTGCTTCCTCAACATCTGACGATGACAAGCAGCAGGAGGCCAGCGGCAACAACAAAGGTACTTAAATATGACGTTAAACCAGTTTGAGGTGTTATGCAGGTGATAATGTAGATGATTAGGTGGCTGGTGTATCCTGTTCCTCTATATGTACAGTCCAATAATGTGATTAATTTTAACCCACATGTTCCGAAGTTTAGTTTTTGTCTCTGTGAATTTATCAAAAAAAAGAGTGATAGACAGAAAAGCTTTATTGTTGTTTCTTTCAAAAGCTTATGCAGTTCTCCAAGATTGCTGACAAACCTGGTTGTTCATGTTACTTTGGAACTGAAATGTCATGATGTTTTCTCTGCAGGTGGTTCAGTTAGCCTTGTAGGTGAACCACCTCCTCTGCCTCCCCTGACCATGGCCACAAAGGCAGAGAGTGTAGCCTCAGTAACATCTCAGTGTAGCTTCAGCAGCACCATCGTCCATGTAGGAGACAAGAAACCTCCCGAGTCAGGTGGGCATCGTCAACACACTCTCTCCAGTTTGTTGTTCTTCAGGGTCTTCCTGGACATTGAGTTCCTTTTGCTTTGGCCAAAGGTTGGAGTTAGACTTAATGACCACTATTGTTCATGATGACCTCATACTGTCTCTTTCTCTGCTTATTTTTCAATTGAATTGACAAGAAAGCATGTTTATCACTTTAAAAGTCTTCAGAATTGTCTTACATAATTCCCTGGTTACTTGTTGCTTCCATCTTTGAAGTGTTTCACTCTTTTGCTCTACCAATGTTTTCTACTATTATTTTAACGTCTTTTTGAATCATGTCATTTTTCCTTGATAATATTTAATGCTAAAATGTTACAAGTAAAACACTAAATTACAGAATTGTTGTGTGTATTGAATTTGAGAGCAATTAAAAGTGTCTTTTGTGCAGTATAACAATGCTGTGACGCCTTAAATCACAAATGGAACAAAAAATTAACCTCACATTTCTTCATTTATTAAAAAAAAAAATGTGAAAAAACCTCAAACATTTCTCAAGTTGTCCACAAGTATTACTAACACTTGAAAACAATAGGAGCTTCACTTTTTATATGATGCTACTTACATTTGTAATTGGTTTCCATATGTTCTCCTATCTGTGCAGTGTCTGCTGCTTAGCCCAGTTCAGCAGAAAAGTCCAAGACTTTTTTGTCATGTGACAGTCAGATGGTACCGAGTCACTAATGGTGATTTTGATTTTAAGCTTTAAGTTCATTTAAGCTACCTGATTTGCTAAAGTTTTCTGTCCAAAGTATGACATAGATGACTACTTAAAGGACCACTGGAAACTTGAAAACCTAATTATTATTTCTGTTTTTACAGTTTCTGGCTCTGATAAATGCTGTAATTTGCATATTTGTGTAAAGACAACATCCTTTTGTGAACCCACTGTTGGATTTTGGGCTTCAGAGAGTTCAGAGTTATACAATTTTAAAATCTTGGTATTTAACAGCATGCGTCTTTCGTGTCATTTGTAACGCCCTTCGATTCTACCCCCTTCTTCTCACAGACATCATCATGGAGGAGGCTCCTACGACTCCTACACTCACTCCTCCTACCACTTCCACTCCGTCAACTCCTCCCCCCACCACTCCGACTCCTCCCGCAAGCGGTTCGACACCTCCGGCGAACACAGCCATCATCCGCCCTCCTCCTCCGCCCCCGCCTCCTCTCCCTCCGGCCAGCCAGCCGGAGAAGGACAGCTGGAGAAGTGGAAGTGTAGGAGGCGGAGGAGCGGGAGGTGGAGGCGGCCGGCTGGGTCTGACCAAGGAGGTGCTATCCGCCCACACCCAGCAGGAGGAGCAGGCGTTCCTCGACCGCTTCAAGGACCTCAGCAAGCTGCGTGTTTTCGATCAGACGGCGTCTTCGACCGTGCACTGCCACACCCCAGCTGCCAACCCCCTGTCACGAGGTAGAGGCACAACTCCTATCAGTCCAACACGCACATAAACACACTATAATATTTATACTTCTCTGCACACAGGGATTTAGTGGCTTATCATTATCATACCTGACAGTATTCAAAATCAAGCTTTATTTACTAAATTATGACCCAAAAGAAAGTGTGTATCTTAGGAGCTGATGATCTACAGAAAAATCCTGTAATTAATGATTTGTCAAACAAAATGACGAAAATTTCGGCTCAAACTCTTCAGTATTTTGCCTTTTTCTGGAATGCTGTGATGGATTTTTTTTTCACAGTTTTCTAATGCTTCATAAATCTAGAACCAGAATGATCACTAGCTGCTCCAGAGTCCCTTCCTTTTTTTTCAGTTTTATACTCAGAAAAAGCTCATAAAACCCCAAAAAGAAGAAGGTTTTCTGGTGTTTTTTGAACAAAATGGCAGTAGTGTTTGTGTCCCATTAAAGATTCAAAACCGAAGTCCATTCATATTTTGTTCTGCGTTTTTGTAACTTAACCATCTAAAGCAGACATTTTTGAGTTAAAACTAACTGAATTTTGTATCTAGTTAAAATAAATCCTTCCAAATTAAAAGACTTTTGAAGAAAATGCAATTGCACGTCTCATAAACTCAGCACAATCTGTGTTTTTGATTAAAGTAAACTGGTGACAGTCGTAAAAACAGTAAACAAAAATAAGTCAAAGTGGTCACTTGTGTGGAAAAGCATGTTGCCTTTCAATTAATGCAAATAGGACAAGGGAAAATAAATGAGGGATAAATGGCAACCATCCTCTCTTGATGCATACCATTAAGCCATTTCAGTTCATTAATAGGACAGTTTATAGCTTTTTGGAGGCCTTGAGCAAACTCTTGTTTGCTGGCCCACCTCTCTATGCTCTCACCAAAGCTGCATCATATTATATATACATAGACCCAGATACACATTTTTACACATAAACAACTTATTTTAAAGAAATGATTACACATTTACCAATTAAATACTATCTCTTTTACACAGTTCTAAATGGCAAAATGAAACCATTGCCCTCCCTGCACTAAGCCCTGTCTACATGACCATGATTGATGGAAAGTGCCAAGATTAATGAAGTGTCTCCTTTTCTTTTTTTAGGAGTACGTTGTTCTCGTGACTACCCAGCTGCAGGAGGCAGCACCGGTCACAGACGTGGTCGTGGTGGCAAGAGACTCAAGCACCAGGAGTCATCTGACCAACACAGCCCTCTGGGCCTGAGTGGGAGTCGTCTGGACCCCAGAACCAGCACAGCTCCCATGTCCTTCAACATGCCCCTTGCTCCCCCTACAACCTCCTCCTCCTGGCCTTCTGTGTGCTCCCAGGCGAGCATTCCCTCTGCCCCCTTTGCCCCCGGTATGCTTCCGATCTACCCCGTATACCCGCCGCTCACACAGCCCTTACCAGTCCCAGATCCGTCGCGTTTCCCCCCTACACAGATGGTACCTCCCATGATGGCCCTCGTTCTGCCCAACTACATGTTCCCCCCAATGGGAGCACCCATCTCTCAGCCAGGTGCCACCCCTGGACACTTCTACAATCCCAACTTCAGCTACCCCGGGGCCGCCACTGCCCCTGCCCCCGCCCCTGCCCCTGTGCCCCCTATTATTTCCAACCCCGTACCCATTCCAGGCACCGGCGCCCCGTCTCGTAGCAGCACCCCACAGTCCTACAGTCAGACGCCTGCTGACCGTGAGGGTGCAGAGTCTCCCCTCTTCCAGTCCCGCTGCTCCTCTCCTCTCAACTTGCTGCAGCTGGAGGAGTCGCCGAGTAACCGGTTAGAAGTTGCCACGGCATTAGCAGTGTCACAGCAAGCCACACCTTCTGCGCAGGGCGGTGCAGCTGGTGGACAGAGCTCAGCCAATCAGAGCAGCGCTGATGATGCCTCCAAGGAGAATGAGAATGTAAGCAAACAGACGTTCAAGATAGGATGCCCAGCCTTACGTCATTTAAAATGAGTTTTTATTTCATGGTCTCCTTTTTGTTTTTCCCCACTAGGGTGAAGCCAACGAGTCCAACCATGATGCCATGTCCACCTCCAGCGACCTGCTGGACATGTTGCTGCAGGAAGATTCCCGCTCCGGCACCGGTTCTGCTGCCTCTGGTTCAGGGTCCTCTGGAACAAGATCCTCAGGTTCAGGCTCCGGCTCCAATGGCTGCAGCTCCTCTGGCACCAGCGGCACCAGTAAGCACATCCATTTATCTTTTAATGAAAGATTTTCTTCAAAAAGACATTTTGACCTTTTGTTCTTACCAGCAAGTGCTGTGAGACATGTTTCTAGATTTCCATTGAGGAAGAGTTCAGAGTCACCTTGACAGTAGTTTTAGTTAACAGTGTTGCTCCCAGTGTAACCTGTTAAAAAGCAAAAGAGAAAAGTCTGCAAACTGTTGACGTCGGATTTGTAGTCAACTGTACAACACTCCCACCTAAATTTAGGACTGATTAGTATTGGAGTAGAGATTGCAAAAACAATCATCTAACATGTTTACCTACAAATAAATCTTAACTTCCTTGCCCGTTCAGGCAGCAGCCAGGGCAGCCACACCAGCAAGTACTTCGGCAGCATCGACTCATCAGAGAACGACCACTCCCGCAAACAGCCAGCAGGGGGCAGCAGCAGCGCCGGAGGAGATGGTGGCGAGGAGCAGTTTATTAAATGTGTCCTGCAGGACCCCATTTGGCTGCTGATGGCCAACACAGACGACAAGATCATGATGACCTATCAGCTGCCTGTCAGGTATAGCACCGGGCATAATGTGATTAAACAATAGAAGAGACTCATGCTTTGAGCTGACAGCTGGAGTGACTGCTGTGCTTTGATACTGGAGCATTTATTTGAGGAGTCTTCTATAAGATGAAGAGCTTTTTTTAAAAAAAAATACTTTCTGAAGAGGTAGAGAATGAGTTCTAAAAAAAAGAAGAAGAAACTGTACCAGTGTTGCGCTAAATGTTACATCAGTTCCCTAGTGTACATAAAATAAGTGATAGCCAATGTCTATATGGTGTGCAATTATACAATATACAGTTTTCTTGTGTTGTTTCTCAATAATCATACATATGCTGCTGAGCTGCCACTCAGCCATATTCTGAAAAACTAGCTAATGGCCAAGAAAGATGGCACTTTAACACTGGCACACCTTCCCTGTCTCTGATTAACAGGGACATGGAGACAGTGCTGCGAGAGGATCGTGAGGCTTTGAGGAGCATGCAGAAACACCAGCCTCGCTTCACCGAGGACCAGAAGAGGGAGCTTAGTCAGGTTCACCCCTGGATCCGCACAGGACGACTGCCCCGAGCTATCAACATCTCTGTAAGTCCTGCAGGTCAGCCCGTGCTAGAAAAATGTTCATAGTATGAGTCATTGTAGTTGAAATGGTTTGTTTCGCTGCATTTTCAGGGATGTACGGGCTGCAAGTCACCCACTTCCATGCCTCCCGCCACCCCTTTTGATGTGGAGATCCACGAGATGGAGCTGTGCAGCATGCTGAAGGCTCAGGAGGAGAGCACCAGTACAACCAAGAAAGATCTCGCGGAGACAGCTATGGATGACGGTCAACCCGAAGATGAAGACGAGGAGGAAGAGGTGGAAGAGAAAGGAACCAAAACGCAAGACAGCAACCAGGAAATGACAACAGACGAGCAGACGTCGCCGTCGGAGGCCGTGGAGGAAAAGGCAGACACTTAGCTGTCTGAGTCTGACATGATTCACTAAGCGGCCAAATATGAAAAACACTCGTGTTTTATCACAATCTTTCCATGCAGACACACAGAAAATATGCACCTTCCAGGACTTTCTGCGCTCTTTACACAAGGTGTAAGAAAGAGGAGCTCTGCTGGGACACTAAGGTGTATATTGATCGGACAGCTGCCATTCATTTTTCTCGACAGGCCAGGCAGGACTCTTGGCCGTGTTCGTTCTTCAAGTTTGGCTTTGACGACAGCACACCAGGCATGTTCTATGACTGCATATCGGATGCCTTGGAAACCACCAGACTTGCACACTCAGTTTTAGAGAGTGAATTAGTGCGTTTTTTTTCTTTTCTCCTTCAGATGTTCTTGTAGTTTATTGCATATTTATTAAAGTTGTAAAGTAATCAGAGAGGACTTAGGGGAATGTGTTACAAAAATGGCGCCTTTACGTAAAGATGGATGTGCTTCACCACAGTGTCCTCCCTTTTTAATCTCTCCTATTCAGGGTTCAGATCGCGAGGAAAGATAGGAGTTCATGTGTGACTTCTCTTCTTGCTGAATGTTTGTGGGATCTTGCTCCCACCTCGATCCTGAGTCATGCTTTTATGCGTTGTTGGGGTGGGAGGAGGATGGAGATGGGATTTTGCCTAAAATTAACAAAAGCCACTTTCACCCAGTAGAGAAAATGTACAGTAAGAGCCACCTTATTTTGTACCATTGTGTATATTTTTATACTTAACAGCACAGCAGATAAAGGAGAAACACCCAGTAGAGTATCTGTACTGTAAAAAGTATATGTGAAAATCCAGAATTTAGATCTTACTATGAATTCGCTGCAGAAAAAGAAGCAATCAGATGACAGTTTCTGAAATGGAGACAGTGTTAGTGGCACAGCGGTCGAACTGCTTTATTGATGTACAGTAAGTTGTTGGGCAGCGTTGCAATCGCCAGGAGAACGACCAGAACTTTTGAGGTCGCTCTTTGGCCGGGCATTAGTTTGTGCATTCATGTCGCTGCACAATGCCGCTCGGATTCTCTCACAAATGTCACACAGTATTTCCCGATTTGTCAGCACTCGTAAGGAGCTGTAAAGCCTCGTGTTGCCAGTGCTTGCTCATGGTGGTGAATAGATTTTGAAAGAAGTGGACGTAACTGTAAAAAAAAAAATACAAAAAAACTCCTGAGAGTTCGGAGAGTGTTTACTATCTTCTCTTTTCCGCTCTGTCCCTTTCTCTCTATCTCTTCCTCTCTGTGGCACTGTTCTGGTCATGTGATATCCTATGCTTTATGGCGTCAGTGGTGACAGTTTCTTAATATTTTTGTGAAATTCTTTGTACAAATAAAGACAATAAAATGACTCGAAAGACCTTTAAATGTGAAGTCTGATTTGTTTTTTTCCCCTTCTCGCAGTTAGTTGTATGATTACATCTCTTTGCGTGCTATTTTTGTTGGTGGGTGTTTTGCAACAGTTGGCCTGGATACACAGAAGTGTCCAGAATGAACTGGAAGCAGGGAGCGAATCGTGGAAGTTGCTTTTCTACCCAACCGCAGTCTCCTTCTATTCAACTGTGGTTTCAACCCAAAGTGGTCACCGCAGCTTAAAAAAGACAAAGGCATGTCCCCGTTTAGACAAACACAAAACGGCAAAGTTGACTTCATTGAACATTCTGATTATAACAATGGCAGCAATGATTATAATTTATGTGAGACAGCTAATGTTAATAGACTAACTATATAAAAAGCTAATTTAAAGTCGCATCATATGGAGCGGAAATGTCTCTTTCTGTGCCAACAGACAGAATATTTAGCTGCACAGTGCAGCATATTTCAGGTTTATTTCGGCGACTGTATTTTTCATTCTTTCCTGCACTGAAACATTTCATCAGCTACCTTCTACCACTGAGTTCTGTGTGAAGGAATTTAATCTTGGTAATTAACCACCACTTAAATTGTGCTTGTGTGTCCAGGCAGGACATGCTTTGTGCTAAATGCTAACATTTTCACTGTGACAGTGGAGATGACTAGTAGTTGTTTGTATTAAGCATAGTACAGTTGAGAACAATTGGAATGCCTTTGGAGTTTGAATCAAAGTAGTGGAACAGCTCAAAATATACACAAAACACTGCAAATTTGTTAATGAGCAGGAACTCCTAAATCCATGCTGATAAAAGAAACTAGGAAAAAATAGACATATACACTGATCAGCCACATCATTATGACCACTGATGGGTGAAGTGAATAACATCGATCATCTTGTTATAATGCAACGTTCTGCTGGGAAACTTTGAATCCTGACATTCATGTGGATGTTTGACATGTACCACCCACCTAAACATTGCAGGTCAAGCAACCCCCCAACCCCGCATGGCAACAGCAGTCCTTGATGCCAGTCGCCACCCCCAGCAGGACAATGTACCCCGACACACCACAAAAACTGCTCAGGAGTGGCCCAGGGAACAGGACAGAGCTGAGGGGTTCCACACTCCAAAGATCCAGATCTTATTGAGCATCTGTGGGATGTGCCAGGATAAGCCTGATCTAGGTAGGTCCCACCCTGAAACCCACAGGACCCACAGAATTCACTGCCACAGGACATCCTCAGAAATCCTGTGTCCATGTCCCACTGGGTCAGAGGAGTTTTAGCAGCATGAAGGAGATCAATACAGTATTAGGCAGGTGGTCATAATGTTATGCCTGATCAGTGTGCACTCACTAATACCTAAAATTTGACAAGCCATCCCTTCTGGAGTCAGACAAGCCCTTCAGTGAAAGTCTTGTTGTCTTCAAGTTGTGGGTCCACTGGGCCCAGCACCTGCGGAGGTTAGTGTAGGGATGTGGTGCCTTGCAAGACAACGGTGGGTACCTAGACATGCTTACCTCTGGTGGAAGGAATAGGTGCCAATGTGGGAGGATGAGTTACTGGGTGGCATCCTGGTAAAGGTTCTGCCTAGGGACTCCATAGTTCTGCTGGCAGACATGGTTGATGCCTACTGCTGTTAACAATGACAGAGAAACCTGGAGGAAGGTGACTGAGACAAATGGGCTGCCTAATTAGTATGAGACTGCCAGGCATGGAACAGCAAAACAAACACTATATATTTAAACACATTTCCTCATCATTTGGTTCCACAGCGCCACAGGTAAAGGTTGACAATTGACTTTGTGGTCATATTGTGAGACCTGCAGTATGTCTCGCACAATCAGATGAAGTGAGGAGTAGACTGGTGGTGAGTTGGATCAGATAATGGTGAAGGCTGCTGGACAGACATCCATCCATTATCTATACATCGCTCAATCCTCATTCGGGTCACGGGAGTCTATCCCAGCTGACTTAGGGCGAATGCAAGGGGACTCTGGACAAGTCACCAGTCTGTCACAGAGCTACATATAGAGACTAACAATCACACTCACATTCACACCTATGGACAATTTAGAATCATCAATTAACCTCAGCATGCACAGGGAGAACATGCAAACTCCATGCACAAAGATCCCAGGCCCAGGCCGGGACGCGAACCGGGGATCTTCTAGTTTCTAGCTGCAAGGCAACAGTGCTAACCACCGAGCCACTGTGCAGCCCCTGGACAGACATGTCAACCCAAATATGTAGTGAGGCTGCACAAAAGTCATCCTCTTGACACCAAGAATACCCAAACCAAGTTTCATGTACAATAAATCCAGTATTTGGTGAGATCTTTCAAGTGGAAAACTGAGCAGCGGGACCTACATTACCAAACACAGATGCCTCGCTGCTAACACAGTGACCATTATACACACATGCAACACAGGCACTCTGTCCGTCAGTACACACCTGCAGAAACACGTACAGTCCAATCCATTTCTTTACCTGTTAATCGACATCCCAGAGTTGGACTATAACAACCTCCCTGTACAGACTCACTCTACTCTGAACTGTACATACAGTGCGTTATATTTGGCCGTGAGTCAGTTATGCTGTTTTCCCTCCTCACCTGTGTCAAACAAGCCTCTGTTTTTCATCCATCCACCTTTTCCTTTCTTCTCCATCCCTCCATAACACACCAACTTCCATCACTTACACTACCCTGCTCTTTCTTTCTCCCCTCCCCTTCCAAACATTACATCTCTCCACGCCTCTGCACTGCCTCTCCCTCCTTCCCTCCTGCTTCTCCTTCTCCTCTCTCGTCTTTCCTAATCTGGAGGACAGCAGGATGGAGGGCAGGGTGTGGACTGTGTGCCTCCTTGTCAGTTTGACATTGGGATGGACCGATGCTCAGAGTAACACCACAAACTTAAGGTAAGGTGTGTGCGAAAGAGAGTTATCTTACATGTATGTGTTTCTCTCATGAGTCTGTTTTCTTTTCTGCATCTTGCATGTGCACATGTGGCAAGTTATTTTCAAGCCCACATCTGTCTAGATTAACAAGTGTGTGTGCGTGTGTGTTTCCTCTCCCGGTTGCGGTATTATGATTACTGACAGAGAAGGTTGCAGTGTTAGTAAGATGTGGTTGGCATGGCATAAACACACAGACAGGCAGGCGGACACAAAATGACAGCGTGCTGATTAAAGTGGGCAAATGCACTGTAGCTTGTCTTTTTTTCGTGAGAAAAAAAATTATAATACAGTCATGTAGTTTTACACTTAATGCCATATTTTGGACAGCAGAGAAGTGCATTATTTTTGGTTCTAACTAAATCTTTGGTGTGAGTGGACTTTCATTCACAGAGTGTAAATTGAACACGGGAGACAAACAAATGCCTGTGGGCTGCTCAGCCCCAGAGGGTCAGAAGGGAGGGACTCCACCACTGGAATATTTTGGCCACATGTGGCCTTACAGTACCGCAGTAGACACACGACACATGCCTGAAGAACAAGCTTCATTGTAATGATGATCACAGATGTTTTATTTTTGCCCCACTGGCTACCATAGTTTAAAGATAAAAATCCTCTTCAGGTTTCAGATCATCAAAACTGAAGTTTTTGAATGTGCCTTTCTATATTTTTGTGTTCTTGCACTCTGCATTATAAGGTTCGGTGCTGTATATGGTCCAGAATTGGAATGAAAATGGGGTGGACGGAATCAGACTAATTCCTGGGTTGGTTTTCTGGGGGTCAGACGAGGACGAATCTGGGGTGTCAATGAAACCACAACGTGAGGAATAACCTATTCATTTTGACAATTTGCTCAATATTTGTGCAATACTTCTGTCTCTGAAATAAGAAATGCTCTTTTAAGATGCATTTTTACATTGGATCTTTTGCACAAAGTTACTTTTGTAATGTTGAATACAATCTTTATCATTTTTTTCCCCTTATGGCTTTTGCAGACACAGCAAACATCTAAATTAACGAGTGTGGGCCCAGCGAGCGCAGCGAAATTAAAAGCTGAAGCCGGCCCTAGCTTTGATGTGTGTTTATCTCAGTGTGAAGGAGTGGGTGTGTGTCACCAAACCCCATGTGTGTTTGAAAAAGTGCCTGTCTCCTACAGTAAAATGTGTCTGCTGACAACTTTCTTGTGGTACAGTCACAAACACACACACAAACACACACACCATATACCGGCAGTCTTTCTGGCTTGGTGTGACCAAGTCAGATGAAAAAACAGCACAGCATGAGGGTTCACTGGGAACCTCCCTGGCCTTGGAGAACAGAGGCAGACTGTGCAGCTGTGGTCTGCAGCGTGTATGTAAACGTGTGTCTGCACAGGGTTTCGCCTCAATACTCTTCAGTATAGCTACATAGGCAAGTGGCATTTTCTTAGCAAGTCAGCTACAGGTTTTTTTTCCCCTCTCTTCCTCCCTCTCTCTCTCTCTTTCCCTCTTTCTTCCAGGCCAGTCTTCGCCTGTGGAGGCCACCTGGTCACAGACTCGGGCATCGTGGCCAGCGAAGGTTTCCCCAGTTTCTACAAACCCAACAGTAAATGCACCTGGTACATCACTGTGAGTCCTACAATCAGCTGTGATGTTGAAAAGCCTTTCTGAAAATGGCAGAACCTTACAGTGCAGTAACGCCTTGCTCAGCAGTGATACAACCTACACAAGAAGTTTAATTATGATGCCTGAGACCTCGTTAAGACTGTGTAGGCATGGACGAACTGTTTTTGATGCCTCCCTGCCCCTTCTTTTACTTGCTAAGCTCTAATTTGTTGCAACCTATCTGAGTAGTCTGGTAAACTCAACTCATCGCCCCACTAGCAACTTGTCAGCCAGAATGAATGACAATGCATCTTTTCGGAGTGGAAGTTTTTTTTATAGTAATGTCTCTAAGCAACCCCATGTGTTTTTGCTGCTCAGTGACTGCTGTAGCTGAAAGAGACTATTACAAGCAACATTAAAAGGCTAAAATGTAGTTGCACAACAAGAAAAGAATCAAACTCAATCCATTTATTCAGTAATTTATTTGTCCAACAAAGATTAACCAGGGGTCCTACAAGATCAAGAAGGCTTTACCTACATAAACATGGGTCTTTTTCTCCATCTTCTGGCCTCTAGTGTTTTGTTCGTAACAAACCTATGAAACTAATACTCTCCTCTTGCAGATTGGGGCTTTTAGTATCATTCTTCTTCTTCATGTCTACACATTCTAAGAGAAGTAATCGTGTAATTTAAATCTGAGCCCTTTAAGGCAGGAAAGAGTTAATTTAATGGAAATAAACTTCTAAATATGTAACTGTGATACACAGAGATGACTTTTTTAAATTAATGACAAGAGAGGTTCCCTTCATGCTAAAAAAGGAAATCCCAGTCCACATTAACACACAAAAACAAAATGGAGTCGCTGTCAAAAGCATGCGGAATCCCAACCCTCAACCCATGCTGGCCAATTAGAAGCCAGAAAAAGGCTATTACCATTAAATGGAAGAGGGTGGATCATCTGTTACTCAATATAGTGCCAGAGTAATTGTACATTCATCCATCCATCCATTATCTATACACCGCTTAATCCTCATTAGGGTCGTGGGGGGCTGGAGTCTGTGCCAGCTGACTTAGGGTGAAGGCAGGGGATACACCTGGACAGGTCATCAGTCTATCACAGGGCTACACATAGAGACAAACAGTCATACTCACATTCACACCTACAGACAATTTACAATCAGGAAGCTGGAGAACCTGGAGAAAACATGTGCATGCACAGGGAGATAATGCAAACTCCATGTAGAAAGATCCCAGGAAGACCGGGACGTGAACCATAGATCTTCTAGCTGCAAGGCAAACGTGTTAACCACCAAGCCACTGTGCAGCCCGAGTAACTGCACAGTTACAAAGTTTGGGGTCATTTAGAAATGTCCTTATTTTTGAAAGAAAAGCATTTTTTTTTTCAATAAAGATAACATTAAATGAATCAGAAATACAGTCTAGACATTGTTAATGTGATAAATGACTTTTAATGGAATATCTACATAGAGGTACAGAGGAACATTTCCAGCAACCATCACTCCTGTGTTCTAATGGTACATTGTGTTAGCTAATGGTGTTGAAAGGCTCATTGATGATTAGAAAACCCTTGTGCAATTATGTTAGCAAATGAATGAAAGTGTGAATTTTCATGGAAAACATGAAATTGTCTGGGTGACCCGAAACTTTTGAACGATGGTGGATGTGTAAATATAGAAAAAGGTTAGCACCAGCAATATATTGGTCATGTCCACCAAAATTGTTCATTTTCAGTGGCTTAAACTGCATTGACATGTTCACTGTTCCATTGCTATCTTGTGAAAAGTGGCTTATAAAACCTTTGTGGGCTGGATTTGGTTAAGATTTAATTCTTAGGGTTTCTTTTTGACCATTCAGAAACATTGATAGCCCAAAGTTCATTAATATTGAGATCTATTTTCCTCAACCTACACTCTTCCCCTTACGTTGCTTTAAGGATGACAGAAATAATCCTATTTGATTTCGGTGGGAGCTTCTTCCAGCTGACACAGTGAAGCTAAATGACTGACGGCTCAAAGTTCAGTGACTGTTCCGTGGCATGGGAAGGGAATGAGATTGAGGAAAAAAAGCAAAAAAAAAAATATTCTGATGCAGAGGTAAAGTTAACCCTGGGAGGTATAAAAACTACTCAAAGCTGAGAGAACAGGAAGGAAAACCAGCAACAGCAAACAAATGCTACATCCTCACAGCAAGCTGCCACTGACTCTCCTGCTACCAACCAGCTTCTTATCTTCTCAGCCTGAACTGCAATGTGTCGTCTTTACAGGTAACAGGGTGAGATAGAGTGTTTTAAAGCTTTCAAACAGTGCAAAATTAGAATATAGACCAAAACATTAAATTGCATTTTGTCTACCAGTGCAGAAAATTACAGTTTTACCTATAGATATTGGAATTCACCAAATCTATTCAATTTCCTCCAGATTCTCACTAGAATATTCAGATTTGCATAGACCAAATGCATGCAATGACTTTTTTCTTGTCAGTTTGATGCACTTAGTTGCACTGAATGGTGAAAAACTTTTCTTTACCTTGTTAAAATGTCCGTATGTTTTTTTTTTTAAATGCTTAAAGCATGAGCAAAATAAGCAGTCAATACTTTATCTAAGCATTTCCACCTTGAAATCGCAGTGTAATGATGGCCAAAACAAAGATTCAGACTTCCAAGGTTTCATATATAACAAACCAAAGGATCCAAGTTTGTCACCTTGCCGGATGGGACTTTACATATTATTCTTCTTTGAAAATGGCTTCTGGTTCAAATGTGTATGGCTGAATTTTCATAGAGCTTCACAGGGTTTGAGAAGGGTAATGGGTGAGCTGCAGTAAGTCGTGGAGGGGTGGAGATAGAGGTGGAGATGGGGGTGGATCAAAGTAGGTATTTGGTTGTTCCTCTGTGCAGGTAATATTGACCAAGACCACTCTACATTTACTCCCATAGCTTCTCTCTTTCTTCAAAACTTCACCTGCTGTCCCCTCCAGGTCCCTGAGGGTCACGTGGTCATGCTGTCTTTCCGCCTCTTCGACATGGAGGCCGACCCCACTTGTCGCTATGACTACCTGGACGTCTACAACGGTCACTCCCGCTTGGTGCAGAAGCTGGGCCGTTTCTGTGGGACGTTCAGGCCCGGTGCCCTCATCTCCACCTCCAACACCATGATGCTGGAGATGGTGTCGGACGATGCCACCGGGGGAAGAGGCTTCCTGGCTTCCTTCAATGCAGGGAAGCCACATATGGAAGGTGCGGACGTGTAATCGTGGAAACTGATGCTTCGGCTACACAGTTTTGTCTTTTTCCAAGAGATACACCACGGCATTGGGGTTTCATCAGATTTTTTTTCTTAGTAATGAAATAATTCAGACTCTTAGTCTTGTTTTTGCTCAGTAGATTTCCTTAAGCTTCAATTGCAGTGTCCTCTTTTTGACCCCGTCTTCTTTTTCTTACTCCCATAGAGAATCAGTTTTGTGGAGGACGGCTGACAAAAGCGCAGGGCTCGGTCAAGACGCCCAACTGGCCCAACTCTAATTACCCAGCAGGTATCAGCTGCTCCTGGCACATCTCCGTAGAGCCGAGCAATGTAAGCTGATCATATTGCACTTCCCTGTTAAACGCATCAGATTTTCTGTATGATCCCTGCTGACCAATCTTAAAAATGGTTTATATAACTCTGATGCCAGTTGACCAGCTTGGTGTGCTGCTGCTGAATGTCATCAGTGATTTGACCACTATTTGTGTCAAATCATGTGGTAACCTTCAAACTGCTGAGGTTACAGATTACTCCTTGCTGTTACTTCTGATAGTCCAGCCTGTTTCCTGTTGCCAGAACTTGACCCATGAAACACACACTTAATGCTGTCAATGCTGAAGCCACGTCGAATGGGCCTGAATCCTACAAAGATCACACAGGTGTTACTGCTCCTACCCTTGCGTTTCAGAGCACCATTTCTATTGCCCCGACAGCCAAGCTGACAGTAGAGCCAAGACTTTAGTTACGTGGATGTTTTGATGTGATTTATTTCGATGTTGGAAAAATGATCCACTACGTAGATTTAGAAGTGTTATTTTTAGATGCCAAGATTCCCCTTGCAGAGTTCAACATATTCTCAGAACCCCAATCGTCACCCAATGAACTTGAGACACACTGGACCCCAAAAATATCGAAGGATGCATTTCTAGTGCACATTTGAAGGTGATTTTGAAATGGGACAACCTTTTTCATTTCAGGTAATTCAATCAGTCTTCAAATGCAGCCTTTGAAGGTTGCAGCCCCTTAATTGGGACACTGGTTGAGTGTGGATGAAATGCTGACATGTCAGCAGCTGTTGAAATGACATTGTTATAATCTGTCCAATAGGCCTTGACAAAAATGGGAAAGGACACGTAAAATACCAGCAAAAGAATATTTATTAACTCAAGCGATGAAGTGCATAGAGAGTGTTAATCAGCAGTATCAGTGGTGTAACTGTGGGATCTATGGTCATTAGTGTGGTGAAAGGTGCGGTAAGGTGCAGCAACCAAGCCAATGGCTGCAAAACGTGTCTGACATTAAGAGAGAGAGACCACATTGAGGATTGAGCCTTTTATAGACCAGAGCATACGGCCCACTCAGTTCCTGGCACATCAATGACTGACATCAGACCAGAGAATATGAGAGACTCCCTATGTGCCCACACTGGCCTACTGGGCAGGGCCATGGCAACATAAGTAAACAAGAAAAGGACTTAGAGAGTGTAGTACTCCACCAAGGCTGCTCAGCTGTTGTATCATTTCCAACGGATGAAATCTTTCATAAAAAATTACCTTGCACTGAGCACAGGTGTGTGTTATGCATATGTATGTTATATACGAATACCGAGTCGCATATCCTTAATATGTAGCGGGCGGCGGGAATTGATGGGACTCAGAAGCACCCCCACAATTTAATCAGTTTTTCCTTGTATCATTTCCAATGGTTAAGTCCACAGCAGTTGATTTGTAGTAGGATCGCAATCAAGTGATCGTCAGCAGGCAGTTGACGTAGTGTTCATTTGTTGTCATAGTTATAGTAACGCTGTGCCGCTATCTCGCAATGTAGAAATCTTTAACAAATCCGTGGATCCTGACTATAAACCGCATCACTGCCAAAATCTAATCACTTGGTCCTTGTGTCATTTCTGACCTTCCCTGAAAACTTCATCCAAATTCCTTAGTCCGTTTTTGAGTAATGTTGCGCACAGACAGACGATCTTCACATAACTCTGCTGCATTCCTTGGTGGAGTAATAATAACATCCAGTAAGAATCAATTATCAGCTTGGAAACCTAATAATTAGTCCCAGTGTTGAAATACTGTAAAGGTGCAGCTACTGAATTCGCCTATGATTATTAGCAAAACAGCAGAATGCTGCCCATTCATCTTGGGATGTTCTACTCATGATGGCTGGATGGCTTTAGCAGTATAAATGAAAATGCATGTGCCAAAATCTAGAATGACATAAACTCCAAAGCAAAACTTACTTTTGTTAATTACATTTTATGTTAAATTAATATCCATCCATCCATTATCTATACACCGCTTATTCCTCACTAGGGTCGCGGGGGGGGGCTGGAGCCTATCCCAGCTGACTCGGGCGAAGGCAGGGGACACCCTGGACAGGTCGCCAGTCTGTCGCAGGGCTACATATATAGACAAACAAACACTCTCACATTCACACCTACGGGCAATTTAGAGTAATCAATTAACCTTAGCATATTTTTGGACTGTGGGAGGAAGCCGGAGTACCCGGAGAAAACCCACGCATGCACAGGGAGAACATGCAAACTCCATGCAGAAAGATCCCGGGAAAGCCGGGACGCGAACCAGGGACCTTCTCGCTGCAAGGCGAAAGTGCTAACCACTACGCCACTGTGCAGCCCTTAAATTAATATATGTAATTAAAAGAGAACATTTCAAGATTTGTCCCTCAGTGTTGGTATTAATAGTGACATGTATCCAATCAGCAATTACATCAATTTATGACACAGAAAAACAATTAATGAGACAGTTTCTGTAAAAACTTGTTGAAAAAGTCTTATAATAAAATGGAAAAGTCAAAGGTGCTTCTTTGTATGTTTGTATAGATATTTATGTCTGATTGACTCCAACACACCTTTTCTGTTTAAGGTGTTTGGTTCCTTTTGGCTGAACAAGAGGAGTTTGAAGCAATAGCTGTGGAAGTCATGTAAAATTAATGCTAACTGTGGAGCAAACTGTTCTGTACATTATCAGTAACTAAGATCAGCTCACAGCATGAAAAGTTCAACACATTTGTAAATTAATAAGAGCTTCAGAATTCAGTATTGATTCAGAATAGCAGTGAAATAAGTTCCACAAAACCAGAGATGGGCATACTGTTGAATTCTGGAGGTGTAAAAACAGCAGTTAGATGTAGAGAATGTTAAATTTCTTTACTTACTTACCCCCTTTCAACTATTCAGATTCATTATTTTCATACTTTTTGTGATGATGTCATTGGATGTGAAAATGTGCCGACTCAAATAATGTAATGCACAGCAGCCACCAACACGCCATGTGGGCTTGCTGATAGATTTCTCTCATAATAGTTTGTAAAACAATCTAAGATTTTGTGAAAGATAGAAAAATATGCCCAGCAGCTGCAACATCTATCTAAATATTATAAGAAATCTAATTTGAATTGGACTTTATGTGCAGCAGGGTGTGTTAAATAACTTGTTAAATAACTTGAGCTGTCGCTGGAGCAGGAAGAGGAATGAAACTAGTCGTGAAGGGGGCCATCACGAGGAAATGCTCCACCTCAGGTTCCCAGTGTTGTGATGAAGTTCAAATGAAAGACCTCATTGAGTGCAAGCAGGCGTGTTCATGTATGCGAAGAGATTGAACTGAAGGAAAAGGAGGGAAGGAAGCAAGGGCGAGAGAGGGAGTAAATGCCCTTCTGTATTTCAAAAACTCCAGCACCGGTACCTCTCCATGTCTGCACTGTACTAAGTTTATGAAAATTAGTCGGAGACAAACATGGCTTGATTTGCTGTCAAAAATGTTATAGTTTGTGTCCCGCCTCTTTTCCAGGTGATCGAGGTGAAGTTTGAGAAGTTGGATTTGGAGGCTGATACGTACTGCCGTTATGACTACGTGGCATTGTTTAACGGGGGAGAGACCGACGACTCAAGGAGGATCGGGAAGTTCTGCGGTGACAGAGTACCAGGGTGAGATTCACTGTTAAAACATGCATTTTAAGAAATAATTTGCTTTTCATAGCTGTGACACATGACCTAAATTGGACAACATTTCTCTACTTCCCCTGTACATTTCTTCCACCTGTTCTTCTTTCCATTCTTCGCCTCTAATTTCCCCATTCCTTACACAGGGCTATAGTGACAAATGGTAACGAGCTGCTTGTCCAGTTTGTGTCTGACCTCAGCGTGACCTCAGATGGATTCATGGCCCACTATTCCAGTGTGCCCCGTGGGTCCCGAAGACCCTCTGCTGGAGGGGATTTCATCTTCAGACCTCAGACCACCTCCCTGCCACAAAAGCCAACCATGAGGCCAAACAAGCCTACCAAACCAACACCTAAGCCAAATCCCAAACCAACTCTGAGACCAACTCTGAAACCAACTCCGAAACCGAGGCCTGGTCTCGTGGTTAAATCCACCCCAAAACCAAGCAAAAAACCAGCAGGGAGGACATCCCTGGTTAAAAAACCTCCACTCCGCAAACCTACTGCCAAGCCTGCAGTCAAGCCAACACCTAAACCCAAACCAGCTAAACCCACACCAAAGCTACCTGTTAAAAAGCCTACAACTAAACCTGGAGCTAGGCCTACACCGAAACCTAAGATCGTTAAGCCAACCATTAAAGCTAAACCCACACGTAAACCTGCCCTGAAGCCCACTGTAAAACCCAGTGTCAAACCAGTGAAGCCAACCCCTAAGAGTAGAGTTAAACCGACAACTAAACCTAAGATGAAGCCGAAACCATCACCTAAACCAGGACTAAGCAAGACTGTGACGAGGAAGCCTGCAGTGAGCAAGAAACGTGAGTGAAAGCAAATGATTTTAAAATGCAGAATCTGCTCTTTTCCTCCATTTGTCTAGCTGTGCATACCTGTAGTAGAAGTCCTTATTGTTTGCTCATGTGTTTCCTGCAGCTATACCGCTGAACCCACTGTGTACACAAGCCTGTAAGAGGACAGGAACTCTCCAGTCCAACTTCTGCCCTCATGACTTTGGTGAGACGCAACATGAGCTGCCTCACATGTCTACCTTTTAAAAACATCATTAGTTTTATTTACCATATTGTTCCCATTCTTTTCTCTATGAGACAGATTTTGCCTTCCCTTCTGCCTTTTTATCTCAGAAATTTCAATTTTCTCTCATACATTTTGGTCTCTTTCTCTTTCAGTAATTACAGGTAAGGTTACACTTTTGGCCCCGGGCCCAGGGGGTTCTGCAACAGTCGAGGTGTCCCTGATCAAGGCCTATAAGACAGGACGCCTCAACATCACCAAATCAGGACCCGTCATGTCGGTCACAATGACCTCCACCTGCAAGAGATGTCCTGGGCTAACCAAAGGTATGTTCCAGTGCTCTGTATTTGCAATCTTTGTCTTTTTTCTTCGCTGTTTCGATACAGCATACTGCTGCTAGCACTGGGTTTCAAACTCCTGTGCTTCCTGAGATACTGAACAATCTCAGTGACTGAAGTTAGGCTTTGAATGCTTTCAGATTTTTATCTGTGTATTAACATTTTCTTTGCGCAGTCGATCTTCGTATTTCCCGATCAAAGTCCATAAAATGGGAATCTTTTCTTTAAT
Source organism: Amphiprion ocellaris (assembly GCF_022539595.1). NCBI lineage: Eukaryota > Metazoa > Chordata > Actinopteri > Pomacentridae > Amphiprion > Amphiprion ocellaris. Next base: position 17,403,404 of record NC_072788.1, read on the forward strand.
ATCGTCTTGTGTCCAGACGGCAATCAACTTGGATGTGTTGATATTTGGCTTGTTCAGTTGTTTTTCGTCAGCTTTAGATAACATGATGAAATGCAACTTGGGTTCTGCAGTTAGAGCGGCATACTCTCCGTTTTGTTCGCTGTGGCGGCACATGTGGCAGTACCTCACTTCCCAAAGATCCAAACAGTGTTGTCTGTGTGACATAGTCAGTCGGTAAATTGCCAGTTTAGCACTCTCATTTATAAATATAGTAATGAATCAACAGACTGTGTTTCACATCAGTCAATAATTTATAGAGCCTACATTATTAAATTCAACTCAGTTTTATTTATCAAGCACCGATACACAACCCAAGTCATCTCACATTAAAAATTATGCTTTTTGGGTTTTCCTTGTTCTTTTCTGGAATTATATAGCTTTTTTTGGTGCATACAAAAGGTCTATACATGCACAAAGCTTTTAGAAACTGCTGAAACCTGGTTAATTGGGAACTGGCCTTCTATAGGGTGTCTATCAAGAACTTAACTAGGGATGTTGGACTTTACAGTTGAGGAACATGTTTTGAAACATGTTTTACTGTATATGGGAGTTGTATGTGGTTCTGAAAAGACAGACGAATAAGCCCAAAGTCCACGCCAAAGAGAGTTATTCTCTCCCACAGAAAACACTGCTCTACACCTGTCTGAAATGTCTCATTTGAAAAACAGGCTTTTCGTCCATTACTTATTTTGAAAATACACACAAAACTGTCACTCTAGGACTATACATTCAGATGAGTCACCTTTCTTTATCAAATACAGGTGGTTAACTCTTTGACCTAAAAAAGAACTTTAACAGAGTCTCTCCACCTTTTCCATGTCTTAAAGTCAAATTCGATAAAATAACTTTCAGTGTATGCAGATGATGTGATTCTTTAACTAATCCCCAAAGCAGAAATGAAGGTAATAAAAATATGGAAAAATGATTACAAATTGAGTAATTATTACTCAGCCAAGTAACGCAGCGGAGTTATGTGATGATCGGCGTATGTCTTTCTGTCTGTCTGTCTGTCTGTCTGTCTGTCTGTTAGCAACATTACTCAAAAACAGACGGATTTGGATGAAATGTTCAGGGAAGGTCAGAAATGACACAAGGACCAAGTGATTAGATTTTGGCAGTGATGCAGCTGATAGTCTGGATCCACGGATCTGTTAAAGATTCCTGTATCACTGGGAGATAGCGGCATGGTGTCACTGTAACTATGACTACAAGTGAACACTACGTGCTGCCTGCTGACGATCACATAATCGTGATCCTACTACAAACTGACTGCTGCAGACCTCTCGGGACTTGCCTGTTAGAAATGATACAAGGAACAATAGATTAAATTGTGGGGGTGTTTCCGAGTCCCATCAGTTCCCGCCGCCTGCTACATTAGGTCACGCGATTCGATATCCGTACATAACGTACTAATTTTTTTTAAAGATTTCATCTGTCAAAAATGATACAATGACTGAGCAGCCTTGACAAAGTACTGTGCTCTCTGTGTGCTTTTCTTTCTAAAAGGATGTGATTGTGACTTTGTTTGGTCCCTTTTGGAAGTTATTGTGAATAAATGGCAGTACAGAAAGAAATGTTGCTTTTGGTAGCATATCATCAGTTTGATGCCTTAGTATGGATGAGAATGACTTGATATTTGACATATTCTAATGTTATTTCTTTATCTGTTTCTTGTCCAGGCCTGAACTATGTGTTGATGGGAAAAGTGGATGAACAGGGCAACGGCCACCTCACCCCCTCCAGTTTCACCCTCCTCTACAAGCCCATTCATGCCAAAGCACTGGCCGTCCTCGCTCACAAATCGTGCTGACATCACAGCCTAATCCACCAATCATATTCAGAGCCATGACTCTACAATAAGTTCACTTTACATAGAAGTTGAAAATATTATCAGCAATAACCAGCAAGGTTTTTTACATGATAAAATATTGTTGTGAAAATCAGTAACATTTTAAACATGAATTATTACTTTTTGTATTTTGTGTGTAAATTATATATTAATGATATAATATTTCTGTGTTAAAAGATGCTTAATAAACACAGTGGTTGGATTCATGTTAGTATCTCTTATCTATTATTTTCTATTGTAAACCATGAGATGATTTCATGTTTGTACATAAAACAGAACCCTCTTAAGGGGACAGTAGCAACAGAAGAGCACCAAGTTGGATTGATAGATGGAGCATATCTACGCTACAAAACAAAAAGAAATGTTCGTTTGCTCTTAACCATCAGTAGGGATTAGCATATCAGTATCATCAGTGTTTTTCCCTGTGGGTGTGGTGATGATTTCTATCAAAAGAAATTACTGTTTAAGAGTGACTATTTTTGTAAGTTATCATTATTTTTCTAGCTCTATGACAGGAATATGATGCCTCGGGTCCTAATCCCATCTACAAAGCTCTAACTGGCTTGGTTTTCTTTCCAACACCTCAAAAAATCTGCTCGTGACCTTAATTCCAAGCCTGTTAGAATAAATAGAAAATCTAATAAACAAATCACTGGACATCATTTCAGAGGGTTGAACCACCAGCCCAATATTCAAAAATGCTCTGAACCATTGGGTCTGGACCAGAGGACCTCTCAGGGTGTCCTATAGGATTTGACACCAGGATGTTGGCAGGTGATTCTTTGAGTATTCTGGGTTGTGCAGTGGGGCCTCTGTTAATTAAACTTGTTCCACTGCATCCTGTTGATACCTGATCAGAATGAGGTCTTGGGAGTTTGGAGGTCAAATCAACATCTTGGGTGATTGTCATGTTCCTCAAGATGTTCCTGATTGTTTGATGTTTTTGTGATGTGGTGGGGTACATTTTCCAGTGACATTTGGGATTGCCATTTGTATGAGGGAGTGTGCTTGCTCTGGGATAATGTTTTTTTGGGTGTCTAAGTCTCATCAACATGGATGCCAAACTCAAAGGCTTTCCAGCAGAGGACCACATAGTACCAGTATGATCATTGGTATTCACTTCATCACAACTGACTTAGTCCACCAATTCTAAGATGCATGTAATTTCAGGAATAGAGAGCAGTTTGTTCTTCACAATCATTAACTATTTGTCTTAAAGAATATATATTAGAGTTATAAATATATTACACAAAGTTAGAAATGGTTGTATTAGTGTATTAGCTATGGGCAGTATACCTATCTAGCCTTTGACATGTGTTGAGCAGTAATACCAGCTCAAAAAGCTGCATTGCCTTGCCTTTTTGTACACAAGACACACATAAAAACACTCATTACATCCACCATCTTTTTAATTCAATCTGCTTCAACTTCATTAATGTTCGCAGCACTGTTTACCCCTATGTGGGTCAAGTTGGCAATGATGGAAGAACAGTTTGGATCCTTAACTTCAACAATACAGCAGGGTAAAAAAAAAAACTCCTTTACAAGTAAACTTCTTGCATGAAAAGTCCTATTTAAGTAAAAGTAGGAGCAAAATGAAGTTAACTATTAAAGTAAAAGAACTGTTTCATTAATAGTGAGGCACCAGTGTGTTAACAGCATGTTACTGTTGCAGCAAAGCCAGTTTGAAGCACTTTATATACAATTTTATACACTGATAGCAGATAAATCTGAGGAGCTGTGAAATGATTACAGCAATGGGGAAAAACAAAGAAAAAGTTGCAATACCCAAATCTGTTTTTAGTTGTTAGATTTATTCCCTAATCCTGACATCTAGTGAGATATGGATCTTGTGAACATTTTTTGAAATTAAAATGCCAGAAGTTGAAAAAGAAAAATCATTGGGGGAGCTTTTACTGACTCGTATAAATCTGAATTCACACTGCTTTATGGAAGAGGCCAAAGAGGTTAAAAACCACTGATTTAATCTCTAACAGTGTGCTTTATTCTAAAAGCTTGTTATATAAACCCTAGTGTAAAACTGTCATCTAAAAAGTAACTAAAGCTGTCATTAATGTAGCGGAGTAGAAAGTTCAATATTTGTCTCTGAAATGTAGTGGAGGGGAAGTAGAATGTAACATAACCAAAAGTACTCAAGTATCTCAAAATTGTACAGCACTTTAGTAATTTTGCTTAGTTGCATTCTAACAATGAAATTTGGTGGTCCAAAATGCAAACAGTAGTGTCTTGTTGCAGCAGACATCCATTTTCATAGTTGGGTTCATACAGAAGATTAAGCAGATTGACATTACATAACAATTAAAGAATCGTGCCATAGTAGCAGAACTTCAACTTGACTTCAGATTTCAGCTTTAAGCAAATTCACTCTCCAACTGCAGCAAACCTGAGAAAAAGCTTCAATATCACAAATAATTCTTTATTTATTAAATCTGTATAGATCGGTGAATAGATGATGGATGGATGTGAAGGTCAAATATGTTTTTACCAAACACAAATGTTCATTTCTCATAAACATCTCTCGCTTGGATTTAAAGCAGCTCAATCAATATTGTTTTATGAAAAAAATGACTCCAATGACTGATGAATTGTCTCTTGTAGTGATGAACCCACAGAGAAATGTCACCAAATTGTGCCAGTTTCATTTCTGTGATTTTGATAAACAAAAATCATTGTTATTGTTTTTATTTCTGAAGTCTTGTGAATGGCTCAATACTGTGATTTCTTACCTGTACCATTAGAAAAATAGTCAAGAAGGAAGGTCTGATTGTAGATGTAGACTTACTGCACATAGACATACTATTTGAGCCGTGACTGCAGGTTGCAAGTGGACATACTGTATAACTGTAAATCTGTTTATCTCTGCAAAGTCTTGTTAGGAGGACATAATGTGGAAGCACTGGGGAGACATCTAGTGGCTTGAAAATATTAGTGCTGAGTATTATATGTTTGAGGACTTGAGGTTGGAATGCTTACTAAACAGCAGGTCAGTTTCCATTTCCTCCAAGTAGATGGGGATGCAAGTGCAGCTTTTTGCTTGTGGTGCAAGATCCCTGTTAAATAAATGGACAGAGATCACTGATCAGTTTAAAATAAGATGATATTTTTACAATCCTGAAGCTGCTTTTTGCAAATGAAATCAGAAAATAAGTCTGCAAAAGCCTTTACTTTTCTTCTTGTCAAGAAATTGTGTTTTTAAAATTTTCTGCTCAAGAACTGCAAAGATGGTTAATTTAACCATGACTGTTTAAATGGCGTTTTAAGCCCTGTTCCCACCCTCTTCAGGGAAAAGACTCTGTATCTGTGACGGACAGCATGAAGCAAAACAGTTGACACACATGTAAACAAGAAAAGCACTCAGAGAGCACAGTACTCTGCCAAGGTTGTTCATTCCCCCATATGGCATTGTCAGAAATGCAGCATTTGTTTATTAGTTATTGATGATTAGAAATCATGGCAACATAGAATGTGGCCATTTAATATAGATGTACCCACAAACAAAATGACCTTGCGCTGAGCACAGGCGTGTGTTATGCATGTGTACGTTATATGTACGAAAACCGGATCGCGTGACCTAAATATGTAGCAGGTGGCGGGAATTGATGGGACTCGGAAACACCCCCACAATTTAATCAACTGTTCCTTGTATCATTGTCGACGGATAAGTCCTGATAAGTCGGCAACAGTGGATTTGCAGTAGGATCACAATGTAGTGTTCACTTGTTGTCATAGTTATAGTGACGCCATACCACTATCTCGCAATGATGCAGAAATCTTTAACAAATCCGTGGATCCAGACTATAAGCCGCATCACTGCCAAAACCTAACTACTTGGTCCTTGTGTCATTTCTGACCTTCCCTGGAAATTTCATCTGATCCTTTAGTCCGTTTTTGAGTAATGATGTTAACAGACAAACAGAAGGGCAGACAGACAGACGGACGGACAAACACATGCCGATTGTCACATATTGTGTTCCTTAGCAGAATAAAAAGTGTGTGAAACTAGGACTTTCTATCTTTATCTCTGAGTGATCAATTTGGGGAAATATTGCCATGTTTACAGCACAGTCATTTTTAACTCCTGTGAGTTTGTTAGACCATGCTGCAGTGATTAAATCAGTACTTTAGCGCCACAGAGTCACAGTTTGGCTCTAATGTTTCTGAGGTGACTGCTGGTTAGCATGCAGACTTACTTGACTGGGATTCAGTCTCTATTTCATACTTAAAACTAAAAAACATGTTAAACAGCTCTATTGGGATTTCAGCTGTATTAAAATACGGTATCAACTGCAGAGAGCACCAGAGAAGCAAACAGCTTGGGTTGCACTTCTGCCCAACAGGAAACACGAAAATCTAGTAAAACCCCTGAGTCTTTGTTTATCATCATCTCTAAAGGTCCCTCAGAATTACATTTTTCTACTTAGCCCTACGATCAAAGATGATGGTAACATTTCCATCAGTAGTAAATGAAAATCCCTGGATCTTCAGTGCTTCAGATGGTGGGAGTGCAACAAGACTCTTGTGTTCACTCTTGCAGAAAACAGCAGAACATTTGGTCAAGCAGCTTCAAAAGTAAATAAACCTGACAAGCAGGTGCTCAGTCTGAATAGTTCACCTTGCAGGCAGTGAGAGGGAAGGTCTGTGTAGTGTTTTAGCAGACAACTATTGATTTCTTAGTTGAAAACTAGCAGCTCAGTAAAATTCTCACGGGTTTGTAAAGCTGGGAGGCTAAATAGTTTTGGGGAGGGCTTGAGAAGTCACAAAAATAAACGTTTTCATATCGTAGCAGCTTTAATTTTACACCTCTGAACTTGTAACAACCACAAAATGCAGTAAGAACAGACCACCGCAACCAGATGGGACCTTTAAAGTGTTAAATGCTATACATAGAATCTCAACACAATTTCATAGAATTAGAAGGTCTATAGTCACTCACCAAATGTTATCATAAAAAGGGGCAGGCTGCCGATTATTGTCTTACATACTGTTGAAAGACAGAACGTTTAGTCACCACTGATACCTACATTACATGCATTCATTGTGGACACAGGTGTGCATGATTCTTAAAATGATAACTGACATTATCAGTGCTGGTACATGTAGACTACAGAGGGAGGAACAGAAACTTTAACTGACAATTATACAAGCTGTAAACTGCAAGTTTAACTCATCACCCATGCTGCAGCTTAATTATGTAGCCTTTTTTTTAAGTTAGACTCTGAGAAACAAGCTCAATAAAGAGTCTAATATATTATACTTTTCTGCGTGTCACATATACACTACAATTCAGAAGTTTGGGGTCACTTTGAAATGTCTTATTTTGGAAAGAAAAGCTTTTTTTTTTTTCAATGAAGATAACATTAAATGAATGAGAAACACAGTCTAGACATTGTTAATGTGGTAAATGGTCTGTATTTATATAGAGCTTTACTATACCTGTAACGATACCCAACATCACATTCACCCATTCACACACTGATTGCAGAAGCTGCCATGCAAGGTGCTAACCATGACCCATCAGGAGCAGTTAGGGATTCAGTGTCTTGCTCAGGGACACCTTGCCATGAGTTCTCTAGGCCAAGGATCGAACTGGCAACCCTCCAGTTAGAAGACAGCCACACTACCTACTGAGCCACGCCGCCCCCAAATGACTAATCAAGCTGGAAATGGCTGATTTTTAATGGAATATCTACATAGGGGTACAGAGGAACATTTCCAGCAACCATCACTCCTGTGTTCTAATGCTACATTGTGTTAGCTAATGATGTTGAAAGGCTAACTGATGATTAGAAAACCCTTGTTGCAATTAGCAACTAGCACATGAATAAAAGTGTTTTCATGGAAAACATGAAATTGCCTGGGTGACCCCAAACTTTTGAAAGGTAGTGTATATATTTTAAAGATCACAGAGCAATGCTGTGCATTGTTCAAATGTGTGCTGGGGTTAGTCTAAACTTCCTAGTCTAATGACTTGCTTCTTGATATTTAACCTCAGTTAGTACTCCAGCCCAATGTTGCCAAAGAAGATGACTTCAATAAAGCAGAAGTCTCAAATATTTGTGACCTGTTTGCAAGGAAATATGTCATACAATAATAATTGTTGAGTCAGAGTCACTTACAGTTAAAGCGTGGTCGTTCCCAGAGGTGGGTAGACGCGTTCCTAAAGTTATTCATATTCGCAGTGTGGATATAAAGTGTGCGCCATAGAATCAAAGACACTTTATTTATGGAAATTGTCTTTTTTTTGTTGTTTTTTGTCAAAATACATTAAAAAAAAAAACAACATAAATCCCTGTACTCTAAATTGTCTTACATTTTATTGTCTAGAATGGGATAAAGTATAGTTAATATCTAACTGTTTTGTATAGTATCCTTTGTCTGGGGTATAAAAGAGACAACATATCGGGGAGAGTTTGTGGTGTAGTCAGAGTTCATTTAGCCTCATTTTTCTCACCCTCAGTATGAACTCTGGTCACTGCGTGAGACATTTCACATTCGTGGTCACGAGATACTTTTCCTTGTTACCAAATGTTACCCACATTTCTGAAGACTGCTGTTAATGTTGATACTTTATTTACTTTGTACATTTCCATTCGACTGCTAAATACATTTCACATGGCTTTGTCAAAAAGATGTTATGATAAATATGCTTGAAAGTACAACAAATGAGGATTTGTACACATAAGAAAGAAAAACTGTGGAAAGTGTGGATAGTAATATTTCTCTCTTGTACATATTTTGCCTCCAAAAGGCTTTTTAAGGCCATAAAAATCATGAAGACTGCAGATATTGAACTTCAACATTACAAACAGGTTTCTGCTTCAGAGTGTCTTTACATGTGATAAATATGAAGCCCAAAGCTATTTCATTTCATTATGGGTGAGGGAATTGACAGTACAATCCACTTATTAGCACACCATGTTAGCTGCTAGCTGCTAGCCGCTAGCCGCTAACGCCTAATGCCAGTGCACCTGTGTCCGACTTCTTTGTCTCACTCGTGTTGGTATCTTAATTTTCTCCCTCTGTTAATGAACTTGCTACAATAAACAATAGCTACTTTTATCTCGTTCTGACTTGGCCTCACTGTATTGTGTGGACACTTAATTGTAACGTCTGATGTAATATAAGTTGTAGTATTTGTTTTATTGTTTAGCTTAATGCTATTTATGTGAAATTGTGTATGACTTACATGTCAGAAGAACATTCTGATAAAAGAAATTTCATAAACAAATTAAAAATGTATTGCATTTTGTATTTTAATCCAAATTCTATTTCAGTTATTAAAAAAAAAACATAAAGCCTGTGATACCAGGGCTATCCAAATATCCTCCACAGTTTAGATAGTACATACATTAAATGATATATAGAAACACTGAAAATCATTGCCATGTTTACTGACATTTAATCCACTACCACCCTTAGGTTTTCTTGGGTTGTGCTTTCATCCTCACCAAACAGTAGGCATGTACAACAGCTACAGAGAAGGATGTAGAGTAACACTAAGTAGCTGAGGTTGGTAGACCACAAGGCAAACTGGTACAGCGTCTTGTTGCAGAAGGTATCCTTGCTGTTCATTGTTTTATTGAAGTTGGGTACATCGATGGAGTAGATCCAAGTGATACCTATAGAAATAAACAGACAGCAATGAAATAAATGCTTCTCATTGAATAAAGTTCTGGCTGATTACCGTTGTCTGTTTAGAGAAGCTTAATCCCTGTGTGGTAATATTGTCAGGTACGATCTTTAAAACACATCTGCTAAAGAAAACTTTGTTAGTAGTAGTTTTCTTGTAACCTGTGTTAGTATAATTTAGTTTTAGCCACTTTAACCAGGCAAAACTGCTAGCACTTAATAGCCTTATAATGTGTTTATGGTGACTAAACACTCTTCATTGACACATGTGGCTGATATTGAGCAACATTTGGATTCCCATTGGGCCTCTACCACAAAGCAAGTTCAACACATCCAGGATATGTTTTCATGAGCCGCCTTTACAAAACCTAACAACTATGGTAACACAAAACTATTAGCACTCTCACATAAAGAGGGTTGTGTTGGCACTAGATGTCCAGTCCAAACATGGACAGATCTGCATATTTCTGACGAGAAGGGCAAACTATAACATCAATATTTAGTCATTAATAAAAACTATAATACACTACCGTTCAACAGTTTGAGGTCACCCAGTCAATTTCATGTTTTCCATGAAAACTCACACTTTTATTCATGTGCTAACATAATTGCACAAGGGTTTTCTAATCATCAATTAGCCTTTCAACACCATTAGCTAACACAATGTAGCATTAGAACACAGGAGTGATGGTTGCTGGAAATGTTCCTCTCTACCCCTATGGAGATATTCCATTAAAAATCTGCCGTTTCCAGCTTGAATAGTCATTTACCACATTAACAATGTCTAGACTGTATTTCTGATTCATTTAATATTATCTTCATTGAAAATAATAATAATAACAATTTTCTTTCCAAAATAAGGACATTTCTAAGTGACCCCAAACTTTTCAACGTAGTGTACATCCTAAAGTGTCCATTTAGAAAGAGTGTAGTTGTTAGGCTTAGTGAAACCAGATAATGAAAACATATCCTGGATATAGTGAATTAGCTTTGTAGTACAGGCCTCAGCTCTGTTTCGATGTCATAGTGAAAATGTAGCTTTATAAAACATACCAACCTCCACAACAAGTTAGCACACAGTTGTCTTTGCACAACTAACAGAAAAGTAGTCATGTTAAGGCTCTGGATTATTTTTCGTGAACCAATCACCGTCCTAATATATATAATTAAATTACAGTTCATTCAGCAATACAAAACTTCAACACATAGGGGTTAGTTTGAGGTGGTGGCGGTCGCTGTGGCAGGAAATAGCATTGGCATGCTGTCTGCTGCTGGAAATGGTTTGTTTTGACTGTTTGTTTGCCAACCCTTTAATCAACCACACAAATCTTTCAGCTTACCGGCGGTGAAAAAGCAGAAGAAGAAGAATGAGACAAGACAAATCCAGGTTGTGCTGTGATTACCAAATCCTCCGGTGCAGTGCATGATGGTGAGGAAAGCCAGCAGCAGAGAGAGGACTCCCATTACCAACAGATAGATGGAGATATAGGGCTGCTGAGGGCAGGCATATTGGCATAACGCTCCTGCAGGATAAATGTTGCAATCAACTGATATAAAGGTGCTGCCACAGAAAATGAATTCAAACAACATTTCTAAAACATTATGACTAAGTATTCTTGCCACTTACCTATTACTATCTGAGCGATGGACATGGAGCACAAAATCACCTGAAAACAGACTGAGATAAGGCAGAACACACATTAAAGTCCACAGCAGCATCTATGCATTTGGTGAAGTTAATCCAACTGTGAGCACTTTTATTGTATCGCTGTCTCTCACCAAGTGTTGCTGTTAGATGCGTAGGAAGTCTGCAGATGTGCTGAGGTCTCTCACTCTCTGACATAGTCTCTAATGATGAACCTAACCTGAAAAAAGAGCAGAGACAGATGCATGAGCTCTCTGCTCTTAATGTCACGTACAATAAGGAGAAGTCTGCATGCTGAAAACTATCAGGCAAATGATTTTTCGCAACAAGTGCTCTTTTTTTTAGTATATTGTGGTGGAAGAAGTTCACCAACACACAAGCTTGAGCCTACTTCCCTTTAAATTAGTTCAGTTTCATGTTTGAGCAGACAAAATAGTATCATCAAGAATAGAAACTGTAAATCTAACAAGCAAACAAGCTGAAAACAGAAAAATGGCTGACTAATATCCCAATTTAGTTAAAAATACTGTATAAACAGCATCTGTGTGACAGATTGTAAAGGTTGTGTTATACTTCTCAGAGTGCCTCTTCAGCGTATCTCCTTCATGAAGGCTTGAAAGAAAAGTAAAAGAGCTTTTGAGCATCTGCAGGTTAGCGAAACTTCACTGCTGGCGTGCAATGTAAAAAAAAATGTTTCCATACATGGGTCTCTCAACTTCTGAGGTCAGTGGCTTTTACCTCCCTTTCCTCTGTTTTGTGGTAATAAAGAGTGCAGTCCTATTATGTTACTAACAAATAAGACAGATCATGTACAGAATAAATAAGAAAGTAATGAAAACAAAACTATTTCCATGGTGAAGTGCAGGGTGGATTCAGTAATCTCTCATTCAAGGTAATATTCTTATGCTGTGTAAGACTTTTAGCTTTATTCTTCTTTTCTGGTTAGGTATTCATCATAAGTTACCATGGCGATTTACATGGTTACATGGATTTACATGATTTACAGGACCTCTGAGGATGTCCTGTGGCACTGGGATGGTGGCAGTGAATTCTGTGGGTCCTGTGGGTTGCAGGGTGGGACCTACCTAGATCAGGCTTATCCTGGAACATCCCACAAATGATCAATAAGATTTGGATCTGGGAAGTGAGGAACCCGGGTGAGCACCTTAGCTCTGTCGTGTTCCCCGGGCCACTCCTGAGCAGTTTTTGTGGTGTGTCGGAGTGGATTGCCCTGCTAAGGGTGGCAACTGGCATCAAGGACTGATGTTGGCATGGGGTGTTGCGGGGTTGCTTGACCTGCAACATTTAAGTGGGTGGTACATGTCAAACATCCACATGAATGATGCTTTCACTTCTACTACTAGACAGGCTCACGGAGAGCAAAGACCCTTCTATGATTTGTGATTTCACATCCTCAACCTGGTCAAACTTTAAAATGTTCTTTGCCTGTACTTCACCTCTCAACCAAGTTTCATGAACATCAGCCTGGTAGTTTATGTGTAACAATGCCTTGAAACGGTAATGAAAACAGAATCTTCTTGGTAGAGGCGACTATACTGCAGTGAATTTCTGTATTTAAAGGTTGAGAAATACTAGAAATGTTCTCATTACTGGAAAACAAATACAATGTCCTGCTGGAAATCTGTTTTAAATGTAGTTTTAACACACTGTTAACAATATTTATCAAATTTGCTGATTAGCAAGTTAGTGCACTCTTTACTCATAGCGTCAGAAAACTAGATGATCATTTATCACCACCAAATAGGCCTAAAGGACTAAAGGTTTCCCAGCAGAACGTTGCACTGTAACAAGATGATCGAGGTTATTCACTTCACCTGTCAGTGGTCATAATGTTGTGGCTGATCAGAGTAAATTCATTATGTCATAAGTGTACATACCCATACTTCTTCCTGGAAGAGTCCACATCTGTCCATCAGAGCATGACTAAAGGTTTCCATGTGAGGTGAAACATTTGTTGTGGCTGTTTCTAACACCATGAACTAACATCTGCCTGCTTAAATGCTTCACACAGAAGACTCAAAAGGCAATCAAAAAAAAATCTGGGTTCCTCAGAGGACATACAAACAGAAAGCACACAGCTTCTGCAGAGGTGGTAAATGTTCACTGATGAGAAAACACAGTGATCCTACTCACATCACCCCACACTTAAGCATGTATCTACACAAGGCCACACAACTGCTGTTGTCCCATATTCTTTAAGATCATGTTTAAAGTTCAGTGGAAAAATATCACTTGTTGAACAACAGCTGTGTGCGTTCGACCTTGATGCAACAAGGTTGCTAGACGTCATTGTCAGGGTCGACGTGACCACATAAAAAGAACATGCAGCTGCCAAACAGCGACAAAGCTAGTAGGATGTAGGTCACTGTGGTTGTCCAGAAGGCAAACAAGTAGAGCATCCTGTAGCAGCAAGGATCCACATTTGTGCTGTTCTTATTGCAGTTGGGCTTGTAAATAGAGTAGATCCACACATCACCTAGAGAAGAAACACAAGAGAAATAGTAATATGATCAACAGACATGTTACACTCTCTATATTTTGCCCAAAATATGTATTATCTAATATATAATGAACCTCACTAGACTGGAAATGAGCTGTAAAGTTTAGAGGACAGCTAAAAGGCTGCGCATGTGTTTCCTGGGTTTGATTTCACTGAGCCGAGACCATTTTTATACTTCATTTTACATGAAGATCTAAGTGCTTTGTGTGCACCTATCAATATAATATAAGACACAGGTGGACATCTAGTGGCTCATACATGTTATTACAGCGTGTTGCTTCTTTAACTGGCTTTACAATGTGACTGCTTCGACTGGGATGACAGCCACATTTAAATCAGGTGTGGTTTTAGATTTTTATCTGAATGGTCTTGGAACTTTTTGATCACTGCTTGTGCATGCATTTGTGGAACAGTGTGGCACCGCTGGTAGGGCAGCATATCATGTATCATCCACATACATGTGCATCCTTGTGTATTAGTAAGCCAAACAAGTTCAGGAATAAAAACCTGTCCTTGACTTTCTTCATCAGGATATCTTATGTATCTTATTGTGCTATTGTTTTCCAAGTTGGATTAACCTCAGCAGTGAGACTTACATCTCCTGACATCCAAGTTTTGTTAGCTTCAATAATATGCATAGTTACCTGTGTCAAACTAATGCAGTCTAATACAATAGTCCTGTAATGAATCCTACATTCATGAAGTCAGTAAGGATTCTTCCTACTTAGAAGTTTGTCTTAGTATTGCTCTTCAATATTGAATCATGGTCAATGTGATTTGGTTCTTTGATAAGAATTTACAAAATAGGACTCTTATATGGACTCTTGCAATTTCACACACGTACAGCTAAAGGGTGCTAGAAGTCACACAATTGTGAAATGGAGATCTGCTGATGGTAGTGCATGTGTCTTGGTTGTAATATAAAGACACCTGTATGTGGAAGGTCCAGTCACTTGTGAATCAGTGCTTCTTGCTGTAACGACACCATGAAGACAAAAGAACACTTCAAGCAATTCTGTGAAAAAGTTGGTGAAAGGCATCAGTCAGAGGATGGATATAAAAAAAAAAAATCCAAGTTACTGAATCTTCCTTTGAGTACAAGTAAATCCAATAACTGTTGACTGGGGCCTTCACTTGTCAAAGCTATATGGGTGAGTGGCAAAGAAAAGGCCAACTGAAAAAAGTTATGACAAGTCGTCCAGGTCCTCAAACCATCACACTACCACCACCATGTTTCTGTTGGTATGATGATGTTCTTGTGGAATGCAGTATTAGCTTTACCCCAGATGTAATGGACCCATGTCTTCCAGAAAGTTCCACCTTTGACTCATCAGTTCACAGAATGATATCCCAAAAGTCTTGGAGCTCATCTAGTTTTCTGTTTTTGTTTTTTTTTTTTTCAAACATGAGAAGAACCTTTATTTTCTTTTTGGTCAGTAGTGGTTTTTGTGAAGGAAAAATTCCTCACTTTCTCACGACTGAGGTGTCCCCTCAGCTGTTGGTTTAGGACATCTTAAATGCCGGTGTGTCTGCAAACTGCAGTCACCATAAAATCAAGTGTAGGTGCCAAGTCATCCCAAATTCTGCAAACCTGTTTATGCTCACTCAGTCCTTAATATGACCCTGAAACAGACAGACGCTTGGAAAAGATAACATAGGAATGAAAGGCAACTGTCCGGCTGACAACTTAAGAATGACATGGTTATATTGTTGTATTCCTGTCCAGATGGATCCTGAACTAACAGTCCTGCTACCATATTTGGAGTGTAGCCTTAAACATGGCACGCCTCCCAAACGGTATATATGCCCAAAGCCAGAGAGACTCTTCAGAACTGATGCTGCCAGTGCTCACATCACTGTGTTGCTCGCTGTATCATTTCTCTATCAGTAAACTTTATTCTCAACATAAGCCATCTGAGCCTGCAGTGTCTCTGAGTTTGCCTCCTGATTCCTCTTTCAACATCGCAGAATTCCCTAACAGTTTTCACCTTTCAACTCTCTCATGGGTGACATTTTCTCCCAGAGTCTTCCTTATTGTGGAATCATGTAGATGGAACTTAACTGAGGCCAGTGAGGTCTGCAGATCTTTTGATGTTCATCCAGTTTCTTTTGTGTATCTAATCCTGGATTAAATATCAACATGCTCTTGGAGAAATGTTGGTAGTTGGGCCCACTGTTCCACGTTTTCTCCATTTGTGGATAATGTTTCTCACTGTGGTTCTCTGGAGTCCCAGAGCCTTAGCAATGACTTTATAACCCTCAGACTGATAAATGTCAGTGACTTTGCTTCTCATTTGTTCTTGAATCTCTTTAGAACATGGCATCACGTGCTGCTTTTTGAGATCTTTTAGCTGCTTCACAATAACAGACTGGTTCTATTTAGTGATGTTTAGATTCAACAAGCCTGGCAGAAATCATATGCGGGTGTTGCTGGTGAGATTGAACCTGTTTGTCAAATGAATTTGGTCATTTGATAGATTGGTAGCTAAGGGGGCAATTACTTTTTCACATAGGGTAAGATGGGCTGAACAGCATTTTTCCTTCAGCAAATGAAATGATCATTGAAAAACTGCCCTTTGTGTTTTCTTGAGTGATGCTTGTCTTATATTAATGTGTTTCAAAAAGCCCATGAGAGGGCCTTACTTTAGAATTTATCACGTTATATTTGTTGTGTTATGCCTCTGGATGCCAGAGAGAGAAAATGGTGCAGGCACTCAGTGTTGAACACCTGTGATGATTGAATTTATGATTACTGTGTTCTTTTGGGTCTCCACATCCTGAGGAAGGCGTTTTGTTTTTCTTTTTGTATTATTTCCTCCCTATTTAACGCTCCAGTATTGCAAGGCGTATTGTCATTGCAATATTGTACGTTACCATATATCACAGGTTTTCATCATGTCATGCAACCCTGATGTACATGTTAGTGGGTGAGATCTGCAAGAGAACAGGTGTTGTAAGGACTGCGCTTCTTATTTATCTCAGCATGTGACTACTTTTCTATGTGAGATGAAACATGTGTTGTGACTGTTTTTGACACCGCCCTAAGCTTACACAGAAAGAGACTTCCTGTCACGACACAATCCCCAAATAACAGATTTCTACTCAATTCTTTCACTTTTAATTTCATTTACTTCTTTAAATGACAAAATAGAACATTTATTTCATTGCAAATCTTAAGATTAATATTTTGTGTATATCTTAGAGGAGTGAAGATACTGCAACTACGTTTTTTCCATTTCTTTTACAGCATGTTACCGAACATTACAGTGCAGAGGAAAAATGCCGCTCATGCGTAACTGTGTGATTAGGGCCCTGGTACAACAACGTCATCGTCGTCAGAGTTGGACTTTCCACACATTAAGACGAAGCAGCCGACTACCAACGACAAAGCTAGAAGGATGTAGGCCACAGTGGTTGTCCAGAAAGCGAACAGGTAGAGCCTCCTGTTGCAGTAAGGATCCACTTCTGTGATGGCCTCGTCATAGTTGGGCTGATAAATAGAGTAGATCCATACACTACCTAGAAAAAAAAAAAACAAAGGTAGTAATATGGTGAACAGACATGATTCAGTCTACAATCTAACTTCCTAGTACATTGTGTGATTCATTTAAATGCTTAAAATAGTCCGGAAGCCTCACTGAACCAAGAGCCTTCTCTATCATTCACTATACATGCACAGCAAAGTGCTCTGTGGGCAGCAATCAATTTATTAAAAGAGATAGATGGACATCTAGTGACTCATATTACAGTGTGCTGCTTCTCCAGCTGGTGCAACTGTAGAAATACGCTAAAGTTATGTTGAGTGTATTCTTGACAATCTCCTTCTGCCCCAAAAACCAAGTGACTAGTGAGCGAGGCCACCAAGACTCCTATGGTTCCTCTAAAGGAGTTACCAGTTTCAGCAGCTGAGATGGGAGACACTAAGTACACATGTCTGCCACCCAGGTTCTTCACCATTCAAAGATTTATAGACGATGAACAAATAGAACGCCATCTGTTGAAAAAGCTCATATTAAATCTGAACTACAGTTCCCAAGAAGACTTTTGGGAGACTCTGAAGTCAAGTGGAAGAAGGTTCTTCAGTCTGATGACCAAAATAGATCTTTTGGTCATCAGACAAGACAAGACTCATTTTTTCATTTAAAAAAAATAGTTTTCACCAGTCTGTTGCAGGATTATATGTACAGACAAACAACCACACTCACAATTTAGAGTTAACCTCAGTATGTTTCTGGACTGTGGGAGGAAGCCGGAGAACCTGGAGATAAACCACAAATGCGCAGGGAGAACATGCAAAATGCAGAAAAATCCCAGGAAGGCATGGATGCGAACCGTGGAGCTTTTAATTTCCATGCACCGTCTTTATGGAAAGCTTTGCCATCTGACATTCAGCAAGCTTGCTGAGTAGAGGTGTTCAAAGCAAAGCTAAAGACCCACTTTTTCTCAACTGTGTCTTCTTAGATATTGTTTTTATCAGTTTTATCGTTGTTATTGTTGTTATTGTGTTCTCAGCCATTGTTTCTATCAGTTTTCATTTTATTGAAATTTATTTCACTGTAACATGGCAGCAGTTTGTGATGCTATTAAACGACATTGCATGATACTGATAGATGTTAATGTTTTATCTGACTGATAGAATAATGGTTTGTCTGTGACCACAACTGTGCTTCCACAATTTTAACAGATGCCAACCAACCAGAAACAAGTTTTTCCTGTAGCTTTGATGCAATACAAAGTAGTTTTGATTGTGTCTTACTATGTGTCTTTGCAGTGGTGTCATCCATCAGTCCATTTCTGTTTAAACTCACCAGTGATAAACCAGCACAAGAGGAATAAAGACACCAGCGAGTTCCAGGCTGTGAAGACGTAACTCAGTGGGCTGGAGGTGCCATCGTTGGGATCCTGGGCACAGGGCAGGCAGGAGAGCAGCGCTAGGACCAGGCTAAAGACTCCCAACACTATCAAATAGATGGGGATATAGTGCTGCCGTGGACAGTCATGTAGGTACACTGCCCCTGATGGACCAAAGAGGCAATGATGGAACATTATTTGTTCTACGTTTTCAGAAATTTTAGATATTAGGCACAAGAGTGTAAAAATGCAGACTGTGTTGTCATTTCAAACCACTGCTTCATTGAACAACTTAAGTAGAAATCTATAGTCATTATAGTGAGTGGACTCACCAATTGCAATCTGAACAATGGGCATGACGCAAAGAAGCACCTTTGAACCAGCTGCAGAAAGAAACAAAATTCTTGCAGGTCCTTTTCTTTACATATAATGTAAAAAGTTAAACTATGAAATGAGTGTACATGATTTTGACGTCACTAGATCTCACCTAGCGTTGGTGTTGAGGGTTGACGAGTGCGGCGGAGGCGTCGAATAAGCAGAATGCTTGACATTATCAGTAATGAGGACTGCAGAAGATGACAAAAAAATAAAATTGTGACGGAAGCACAGATTAATGTTGTTTACATTGTTCCGAAGACAAAAGACATTTAAAAGTACAAACACGTTTTTAGACATGTCATTGTAACATATCCCTTCATTTATTTCCTTGATTTTGTACAATAACATCTCAGATTTACAGCAGTAATGCTTGAACCATTGATTAATCAGTCAATTGATGAAGACCATTTTGACGTATTATGATTATTTTTTCTTTTTTTAAAGCAAACATTTGCCTCCAAAATGTCATTTTCTGCTGTTTTTATTTGTCTTATGTGATGATAAACTCAAGAACTGTTGGGCAAAGCAACCAATCTGTGTCACTATAACTGAATAATAATGAAAATAATCTATTCTTGCAGCTTTAATCCAAATAAATCTTTGCACATATAAACATCAAACTTGTGGAAGTCTGATTTTTTCAGAACTTTGTGTTCGACGTGTTAAATTTAATGATGCACAAATTATCTCATCAGCCTAAATTCAGTTTATTTGTCAAGCATTTCCCAACTTCAGTGCTGTCAAAAGTAAAGAAGTAAAAATAATAAGGCCCGAAGTCAAATGGTGATGTGGAATAACATCTTTCAAAAGCTCTACCGACCTATAGTAGACTCAGGCGCCTGAAAAACAAACGCTGTCAAATCAGGACAGATCAGGGTTGAATGAGTCCTCACCTTTAACCAAATTGAAACAGAGGTGTGGCCACATAGTAGATATAATACAATGTCAATAAAAAGAAAAAGTATTAACCCCCCTAGCTGAAGGTTTCCACGTTTAATGCCTTTTGACATTGAATTGGAGTCAATACAATTTGACTTTTTGCCAGTATTTGCAAAACAAGACTATTTAACATCAAAGTGAAAACAGATTTCTACAAAGTCAACTGATAAAAAATACAAAAACTAGTTCTCTTGCAGACTCTAGCAGGTTGTCAAGCACTTCCCTGTACTTTGCTGCACTCATTTCATCCTCTACCTTTACAAGGCTGCTGCAGAGAAGCATTCCCACATCATGATACTGCCACCACCATGCTTCACAGTGGGGATGGCGTGTTTGGGATAATGAGCAGTGTTTGGTGTCTGTCAAATATAACATCTGGTCTGATGGCCAAAAAAGTTCAATTTGGGTCTCAATAAACCAGAGAATCTTCTTGCAGTTTACTACAGAGTCTCCTACAGACTTTCTGGTGAACTGCAATCTCTAGCTTGGAACTCCTTCAGAGTAGTCATATGTGTCTTGGTGGCCTCCCTTACTGGTTTCTTTCTTGTCTTTCAGCTTTTTTAGGACGGTATGCTTGAGGCAGATTTACACATGTGCCACTTTCCTTCCATTTTCTTGGATTTAGCTGTAATGCAAGGGATATTCATTGATTGGGAATTTTCTGGTATTTATTCCCTGACTGATGCTTTGGAATAACCTTCCAGATACAGGTGCCTTGATCTCCATTTGACTAATAGGTGAGTCATTTTAAAGATGCTGAATACTTGCAAGTAAAAAAACTTACTAAAGTTTTTTTTTAATTAATTAACTGCAACTTCACTGAAATCTGTTTTCACTTTTACATGAGTTTACTTTGTTAATTCTTGTCAAAAGAGCATAAACTTATCTGACAGTAACAGCAGCAACAATCTCCTGTGTACTAAGCAGAGTAAGTACAGATTGAATAGCATTAGAGGAAAGAGGTAATTTGAAGCCAAAGCAATTCAGATTCAACTTACTCTTTCACTGTAAAAGAAAACAAGATTTAACTTTTGCAAGAGCTGCATCACATGCTAAACAAATGCAGTAAAACCAGAACTGACAACATTAAATAGCAGCTTTGCCTTAATTTTGGAGCTTGCAAAAATACCTCATGGAAAAAAAAACCACAAAAATGATATGCCCTTAGATTAAAAAAAAAAAAAAAGGTAAAAATCTGCCAGAAGTAAAATTAAATTTTTTTAAAAATGACAGAATACTGTATTGTTCAAAAACTGTTTTAAAACTTTTTTAAAAAATTATATTTTTTAGTTTAGTTACGTACATCATAACTGTGTAATTTTAGAGTCATGCACTGTCAAAGAACAAATTAGTATTTGTAAAAATACACATTTTTGATGTGGAAAATCTGTAGAATGATTGTTATTCAAAAATTTTCAATCCATCATCATCAACATTTTTCTTTCACATAACACCAGATATCAGTAAAATAACAATATTTTTCAGTAGATTTAAATAGAGTAATATTAGTGTAACTTTATGGTTGTAAAGCCGTTGTTTTGTTTACGGTTACTATAGAAATTGACACCCTTTTTTCTATGATTTTACCAGCTACCTGTAATTTCACAAAAATTGCAAAATACCCATTTATTGTTTAAAAAAACAGGTAAAAACATTTTTAAAATGCACTGACATAACATCCACTTCTGCATGATAATATCCTTAATCTCCAAATACAACAGCACAAAATCTCTGGTGAGAGTGAAGAGAAGCAATTTATTGTGTAAAAACTGCGTTTAATCTCCCATACTTACCTTCTACGTGACTCAGAATTCACCTTCTCTCCGTATTCTTCTGCGTCTCTGACAGCCGCACCTTGTCGAACACAAAACCTCCACCTCTAGGAAGTGAACACGAGCAGTCAGATTCACGTTCACACAGTTAGCTGATTGTTTAAAGGCTCCCAAACATCAACCCCAAATATTTCTCCATTTCCTGTTCATGACATTGCATGGGTACCATCTGTATGCAAATCCGAGACTGAAAATAAAAAGCGGAGCAACACAAATAAGAAACACATCTTTAAACAGGTGCAGGTTCCTGATTAACAAATGTTGTCAGATGAGGACTGATAGGGGTAGAATTAGTATCTCAACTTTTATCAAATCAAAACAAAGGTGTGGACACAGAGTAGCTATAAAATAAAGCTGATAAAAAGTTTTCGCTCCCCTCTGAAGGTTTCTCCTTTTCATTGCATTTCAACTGTGCATTATGTTCAATTTTTTTTTCAAAGTACTTTAATTACACAGATAAAATGTAAATAAGTAACTGCATAAGTATTTATCCCTTAAATATGTTTACTGAACTCAGCACAAGTGCAGCCAGTTGGTGCTAGAATTCACAGAAGTGGACAAGTGTCTCAAGTCATCGTGGTATAACTAAATGACAGCCCACCATCTGGGCTTAAACTTTCAAATGTGCAGTACACTTCAATACTGCTCTTTTGTTTGGACACAAAAGTCTTTAATGTTTTTGCAGGTTTGACGGTCTTCCTCTTCCTAAACATCTTCATACATGAGGAATCCGAAGTCAGCAAAAGTGAGAAGATACGTGCAGGAAGGTTGCACTGTGTAACATCCCAGCTCTGCTCGGGTACAGAGAAGCAACGTAAACCGGTTGGTTTTGGTATGGAAAAGTTATTTACAACTCCACAATTTCATTTGGCAAATGCTTTTTCCAATGTACATCTGAGGGTAGATACAACATCTAGCCAGGAGAAAACAACCTGGATAAAAGCCATAAAACTAGATAGATAGACAGACAGACAGACAGACAGACAGACAGACAGACAGACAGACAGACAGACAGATAGATAGATAGATAGAAGTGTTCAACAGCTTACATACAACAACAAAAAATAACAAAAAGGCAGGATGGTACATTAACATTAAAGGTTAGTATAAAACGTTGCCATACAAAACTATACTATATAAAAACGCTTCTAATTGTGACAATAGGACCTTAGTGTGCTGGATTTTTTATTGAAATTTTTTTGCAGTCTGTCAAGTATAAAGGTGTTCAGTGAAGAGCTGGGTGGTTTTTAGTCTCTTCTTAAAGACTGAGATGGACTCTGCAGAGTTTAATAGCTCGTTCCACCACCGGGGAACCTCAGAGGAGAAGAGTCCAGCTAACGACCGGCCCTATTGTGGTGGTTGTATCTTTTGTTGGTCGAGTGTATGAGCCGGAAGGAGTGTAGACCTGAATGAGAGAGTTCAGGCCAGACGGAGCTGTTTAAATGGGGTTTTGAATGCAAGTTTTGAATTTTATGCAGGTAGCAACTGGAAGCCAGTGAAGTGATCTGAACAGCGGGGTGACATGCTGTTTTAGGCTGATTGAAAACCAGACGTGCTGCTGCATTGTAGAGATTGTTGACATCCCCAACCAGGTTCAGTCAGCTCCCATATTGCAGCTCAGCTTAGACAGCCAGACCATCCCCTTGTCGTCTTCAGCCACTAGTCTGGGGGTCAGGTTTGACCCTCACCTAACCTTCACAAATCTCATAACCCAACTGTGCAAGACCTCATTCCATCATTTGAGAAACATCTCCAAATTCCATCCAACCCCAAATCTCTCAGACGCAGAGAAACTTGTCCATGTCTTTATCTCCTCATGGTTGGACGCCTGCAACGGGCTCTTCTTTGGAAATCCTGGCAAAAACATCCTGTGGCTTCTGTTCATCCAGAACTGTGCTGCCAGGATCCTGATGGGATAAATATGTCCACATAACTTCCATTCTCCATCCTCTACACTGGTTCCATGTCTCATCACAGACCTCTTTATCTCCAGAACCAATCGCTCCCCAGTCCTCTGCTCGTACACTCAAGACAACAAACAAACTGTCCCCTCATCCAGCTGAGGGCAGCACAGAGCCTGGAAACTTTTAAAGCAGGATTAAAAACCTACCCATGAACGGCTTTTCACTCACATTTTGTCCCTCTGGAAAAACGAAGATGACCCTCATTTAAGACTTGGTTATCAGAGATCACCAACTTCTTAAGTATGGAAAAGATCAGATATACTGTTTCTCTCTAGTCAGAAGTCTTTGATAGAACCTGGCAACCTTTTTTGCCTTATTTAAAACCATGTGATTCTTTTGGTACAGTTCTGTGTTTGTATCTCTGGAATGTACAGCTTTGTGTATATAGACTACACTGACTAATGTTATATTAGTCCAATGATTTTTTTCATTCTAATTGCTATTATTGCTATTTTTATACACCATATTTCCACTCATTTATTTGTCTTCATTTTATTTATTTATTTAGATGACAAAATATAGCATATCTTTCATTGTAAGAATCATGAATCATGGTACAAAATATGCAATCTTAGTATTTGGTATATAAACAGTTCAGCATTTGTGATTAGGAGGCTAAAAAGGCAATCAAAGAAAACGCTGGATCCCTTAGAGAATACAAACAGAATGCACACAACTTCTGCAGAGGCAGAAAATATTCACCGATGAAAAAACACTCGGAAACGTTATTTACATTATTCTAAAGTTAAGCATGTATCTACAGAAGGCTGTGCAACTGTTCCTCATTTCTTTAAGAGCATGTTTCCAAATGCTACAATCAAGTGGGAAAGTTCCACTTCTGCAACAACAGATCTGTGTTTTCAATCCTGAAACAACAATGTCTCTAGACATCGTCGTCGGGATCGGCACGGCCACATAAGAAGAAGCAGAGAAAAACACAGCAGCCACCTAACAGGAACAAACACAGGAGGATGTAAACCAGTGTGGTGGTCCAGAAGGCAAAGAGGTACAGCGTCCTGTCACAGTAGGGCTCTACATGTGTGGTGTTCTTGTTGTAGTTGGGCTGATAAATAGAGTAGATCCACACATTACCTTGAAAAAATGAACAAAATTAGTAGTTAGACATGAGTCAGTTGACAATCTAACTTCATAGCACATTGTGCGTTCACAAGTAGTGTCATTTATTTAATGTTTGGCAAATGTATGAGGGATATTTTCCCCAAATTCTGTATCATCAAGTGTATAATAAACCTCACTGAACTAAGCTGTGAAGTTTAGAGGACAGCTGACAGTCATGTGCTTCCTCTGTGGTTTTAGCACAGCAGCACCGGAACCATCAAGGAGCCGAAACCATCATTATAATTCATTGTACAGTTGCATGCAAAATGATTCAACCCCCCTGATATTTTTGACATTCTGGCCAAATGAGCAACATTACAACTGCAGGTGATTAGTAAATCATATAAAAGACGATCAGCTAGTTTATTGAAATATAACAACAAAGCAAAAATCAAGATGTAATCCATAATCCATCTAAAATTTCAACTTTTTTACAAAAAGCAGGTTGCAAAATGATTCAACCCCCTATGAGGCTGTATCTTTAGTACTTCCTGCAGCACCCTTTTGCTGTAATGACTTGCTGTAGACAGGAGGTTTAGTCTCTAACAAGCTTCTGGCAGCTCCTTGGGAATTTTGTGTTGAGCAATCAATTTAATAAATTACAGAGATGGATTCAAGACATTTTTTTCTCAGTGTAGAAGATTTAGTGCTCATTATAGCACAGGTGCATCTCATATTATTTGAATGTGGCCCTCTGTGATTGATTCTGGGGGGGTTTCAGTTAAAACAAGTAAAGACTCAAAATGTTCACGTGCATGCTAGCGTGTATGCGCAACAGCACACTTAGTATATCAGCTCCAATTCACAAGTAGAGGTTAACAATTCCACAGGGTATTATGCAAGAGATTACTATGTGGAGGAAGAGCAGCATATCCTCCACTTCCATTCTTCAAGACACTTTGTAGTGCATAGTTCACAAAGTTAGCTCAACCCTAACAGTAAGACGGACCACGTCACCACATGACCTGACTAACCAAGTTCTGTTCCGGTTAGAGGAATATGCATAGTTGCCTGTTTATTCATCACATATCTCAAATGCAGTCTAATGCAACAGCAACAAATCTGACACTGAGCTCCAAGTGATGCTCATTGCAGTTCATCAATAAGAAATACAAGAAATCTAGCACAAGCAGCTGAGATGGGAGAGACTGTGGGTCAGTGGCAAGCTGCTGTTGAAAAAAGTCTCCTATTAAATCTTGACTATGTCTCAACAGAAGGTACGTAAAAGACTCTGAAGTCAACTGGAAGAAGGTTCTTTGGTCTGATGAGACCAAAATTGAGCTTTTTGACCATCAGACTAGATACTATGTTTGTTTGATACCAAACACTGCAAAAACACACCATTCCCACCGTGAAGCATGGTGGTGGCAGTATCATGATGTGGGGATGCATCTTTACAGCACAACCAGGAAGGATCGTACAGGTGGAAGGGAAAATTAATACAGAACAGTATCGGGACATCTTGGAGGACAACCTGGTGCATTCTGCAAGAGAATGGGAACTTGGGAGTAGATTTGTTGTCCAGCAGGACAATTTCCTGAAGCAAACAGCCAAAGCTACCCACATGGTTTAAAGACAACAAGGTGAATGTTGTAGAATGGCTAAGTCAGCGTCCAGACCTAATCCAACTTCAAATTGGTGGCTGTTCATTCATGAGTTCCATGCAACCTGACAGAGTTGGAGCAGTTTCGCAAAAAGCAGTGTGGTAAAATTGGAGAGTCCAGATGTGCAAGGCTGACTGAAACCTATCCATACAGCCTCAATGCTGTAACTGCAGTCAAAGTACATCTACTAAATACTGACCAAAGGGGGTGAATTCTTATGCAGTCACTTATTGTATGGGTTATATTTTATAACTGACATCATTTTCTAGAAACCCAGTTTCATTCGTACATGAAATATATCTTTTTGGTAAATTCATTTCCATCCATCCATTATCTATAAACCGCTTAATCCTCATTTGGGTCACGGGGGGCTGGAGTCCATCCCATCTGACTTAGGGTGAAGACAAGGAACATCCTGGACAGGTCACCAGTCCATCACAGGACTACATATAGAAACAAACAGTAACACTCACATTCACACCTATGGACAATTTAAAATCACCAATTAACCTCAGCATGGTTTTGGACTGTGGGAGGAAGCTGGAGAACCTGGAGAAAACCCATGCATGAACAGGGAGAACATGCAACCTCCATGCAGAAAGATCCCGGAAAGGCGGGGATGCGAACAAGGGATCTTCTAGGTGAAAGTGCTGACCACCAAACGACTGTACAGCCCCTAAATTCATGTCAAAAATGCTAAATCATATAGATCATTAATGCTCAAATGCAGTTATTGGGGAAAATTTCAACCTGGTTTAAACATTTTTATTGACACTGTATCTGTTTTAGAGATGCATTGACACAACAGTGACAGAATTTTGGAGACAGCAGTTTGTGGTGCTGTTCAACTGTACTGCATTTGACTGAGATGTTAATATTTAATCCGACTGGTGTAAATTTAGAACGGTAGTTTGCCTGTAACAACAACTGTGTTTCACAGTTTTAACAGATGCCAGCCAACCAGAAACAAGTTTTTCTCTTGGCTATGACACAATCTAAAGTAGGCTTGATTCTGTCGTACTGTGCCCTTTCTGTGGGAGTCGTCCACCAGCCCACTGCTGTTTAAACTCACCAGTGATAAACCAGCAAAAGAGGAAGCAAGAGGTCAGTGAGTTCCAGGCTGTGCAGATTTGACTCAGTGGGTTGGTGGTGCCGTCTTCTGGCTTCTTGGCACAGGGCAGGCAGGAGAGCAATGACAGCGCCAGGCCAAAGACTCCCACCACTATCAAATAGATGGGGATGTAGGGCTGCCGAGGACAGTCTTCCAAGTGTACTGCCCCTGGTGGACACATGGGTGATAAAATGATGCAAGTTTATTTAATCCACAGATTCAGAAAAATGCAGGTATCCTATCATTTCACAACTGAGTAAAACCACTGCATTATTGCGGAACTTGAATGGAAATCTATCGGAATTCATTCTAGCGAGTGGACTCACCAATTGTAATCTGAGCAATGGGCATGATGCAAAGAAGCAACTTTGAACATGCTGCAAAAAGAAAGAAAACTTTTACAGGCTTATATAATGTACTTTCCTTTACATGATATGTGCAAAATTAAACTATGACATAAAGTATTCATGACTGTGACATCACCAGATCTCACCTAGTACTGGTGGTGAGGGCTTATTAGTGTTGCGAATGCGTTGAATAAGGCCGGTGTTTGACATTATCAAGTAATGAGGTCTCTCACCTGCAGAGGAAGATAAAGAACAGTGACAGAAGCAAGACTACTGTTGTTGACATTGTTTGAAAAAGTAAAAGATACAATGCAAATGCAGTGCAAACAAGAAAAGGACTCAGAGAGCGCAATACTCCAAGGCTGCTCAGTCATTGTATGATTTCCGACGGATGAAACCTTTAAAAAAATTTGTGCTCCACAGCGGTCGATTTGCAGTAGGATCACAATCATGTGATTGTCAGCAGGCAGTTGGTGTAGCATTCACTTGTTGTCATAGTTACAGTGACGCAGTACCGCTGTCTCACAATGATACAGAAATTTCATCCAAATCCGTTCATCTGTTTTTGAGTAAAGTTGGTAACAGACAGACAAACAGACAAACCAATGCCGATTGTCACATAACTCCACCACATTTCTTGGCGGAGCAACAACGGTTTTAGATATGTCAACATAAAAGATCTTTTTTTTTCTCCTATTATTCCTTCACTTTCTTGTTCTTTGACAGCAGCATCTCTGACTTACAGCAGGAAGGGGAACAGTCAAATGATCGATTGGTCACCTGATGAAAACTCTTATGATGTATTCTGATGACTATTTGTCTTTTTTCAAGCAACAAACGCTGGTCTCTAAAATGTCATTAACCACTTCCCTTCTTTGCAGTATGTGATAGTTTAACTTTGGGGTTTTCAAAAATGATACTGTGGTATTTTTAAAGGATTTTCTAACAAAAATAATTACTTGTAGCTCTAATCCAAGACCACCAAAGTGTGTAATTTCACTTTCCCTTGACATTCTGCCAGGTACTGTAAGCGGCACACTGTACAATAAATATTCAGCCTAAGTGCTTTGCAAGATCACAGTTGCAACAAATTTTTACTTTTATAACCGAATAAACAATTAATCACTCAGTCGAGAAATGTTTTCAAATAATGAAAAATATTCATTGTAATATTGTAGCAACCAAACTGATGTCTTTATATTGCTGATTTTGTTCAACCAAAAGTCAAAAAAACTTCACTAATAGCTTCACTGTTTCAATTAGTTCCATTTAGTTTCAGCAAACTGTTGACAGTCGATGAGTTCCTTCTGGATTTTTGCAAACATAATCTGGTGACATCATTTAAGTGCAGTTATAACAATCATCCATCCCCAATTTTAGGAGGTGGCCTCCATAAAGCTGGTGGGAAGCTGGGGTATCCAGAATTTTAGTCACCACAAGTTCTCATTACGCCCCACAAAACCAGCTGAATTCCAACGTCTTTCAAAGTCCACACACTGGCTGCCTGCACTGCAAGTTTTCTTTGAAAATTATGTCTCCAGTACAAGTAAAAATAACTCTGTTGACATCACCATGGCATCATCAGGTCATGCGGTCAGATGGCTGTAGGTTATCAATAAAGGTCAGTTCATGACAAAGCAAAACAGAAAGCAAAGTAAACCTAATTTGTAAAGCCAGCAAAGCCTTTCTTTGTACCTATGGAACTACTTTTGTGTTAAACATAAGACACAGAGAGTTTTTTCTCTAGTTTTAGTCTTTAGTTAACTTCAAGTAAATTTCATCAATCATGTGTCCCAGACAGAAAATCTGATTGTAGAGACCACAGACAGTATTTCTGGGTAAAGACAGGCTCCTCTAAATGAAAGCACAGAGGATGGACTACATTTCATACAAAGCCGTTTGACCAGTATTACTGGAAAAGCAATAGTTCAGAAATCATCTCGTTTACTAAGCATAAAAACAGACAGCAGACATGAGAAGACTTATAGGAAATAGATCATGTGAAGAACAAGCTGTTTGTTCCCAGTTTGTATCAAAAGTTTTTCATGAGATCTTTAGAGTCTTATCAACTACAACGTGTAAAAACTATTCCATTTCCCCCACCAAATCAGGCAAACTGTCAAAAACAAAAGTCGGCTTTAGTAAAGGCTGCGTCACATGCTGAACAAATCCAGTCAAACCAGAACAGATAACGTTGGACTGCGGCCTCGCCTTTATTTTTAAGTTTGGAAGAAGACAGACAGGTAACGAGGCTCCCCGATAAGAAGTTAGTCCGTTTCTGGAGCCTGACAGCTGACCTCGTATCCGAATAAATTCCTGCTACGAGTAAACAGAATTCATTCACTGTGCAAATACTCTCTGTTTCTGCTTTTAATCTCCGATATTTACCTTGTGTCTGAATCACAGCTCTCCTCCTCTCCTGTCGTCCTGACAGCCGCACCTCGTCGGATGCCAAACCTCCGCCTCACGGAAGCGCGCATAAACAGGAAGGGGCGCGTTCACGCAGTCAGCTGATTGTGGTGCCAAACTCCTAAACATCAGCCCTAAAATGTGCATTTCTCCACCCCCTGGTCATGATGAATCGCATAATGGCATTGCATTAGTACCATTTGCACTTATAGTCGCATTTGTCGGGAAATAAAAAGTTAGAAATGAAAGAGAGAGAGAGAGAGAGATGGATGAATGGATAAATACACACATGCATTTTTAGTACATTCTGATGGCATCATTAATGAAAGACAACAAATGTATCTAAAAGTATCATAAAATGCATTAAAAACTGCTGGACAGAATAAAATATAACATCGCAGCATAGGAAATGTCTCAAAGTAAGTATATATAAAATAAAGAGGCCTTTACAGAATTTTCATTTACTCATTCAGTCATTTGAAATACGTCAAGGTATTGAGGCATCTTTAACATTATAGCAGAGTAGAGATATAAAAGATGCAGGAACTCAAGTAATCCTAAAAAAAGGAGTTATAGTAATACAACTGTAGAGCATTTTGAAAAAAAAACAATCAACAAAATAAAAAAAGGGGCTGGGAAAATAAACAGAAAGGAAATGAAATAAAGAAACAATCCAGCTTTAGATTGGTGCACATTCAGCAAAACTGAATTTTTCAAGTTCACTGTAATGTAAGGGGCTTTAAAAACAAATAAGGCCCAGTGTCAGCTGGTTACTGCAGTATGAGATTATTGGCCTATAAAAACTGTACTGATGTAAACCAGGCTCAGGCTCCTGATAAACAAATGCTGTCAAATGAGGAGAGCTAGGGATAGATTGAGCCCTCATCTTTTATCGAACTGAAACAGTGTCCCTGCCTCAGTATAGCTACAGCATTGTACTGACTTTAAAATGAAAGACATATCAGAAATACGTTCATGTTGCTTTCACTCCTCTTTTTATTTTAAGGGGGTGATACAAAGTTTGCCTATATGTGCTCAAACCTTCAGTATACTTCAGTGGTGTACATTTTTCTAGACACAAAAATATTTTTGTATGTTTGAGTCTCTTCCTCCTCTCCAATCAGATTTGAAAGAATGCAAACATGTTGCACTGCACCTCGGCTCAGGTACAGAGAAGTTATTTATTTCTGAGGAGCATAATTAACAAACAAAGGAGGCAAACTAAACTGCTAGAAAGAGAAGGGGTGTAAAATCTAAATATAGCTAACAGTGCTCCAACCTGCTGACAGGAAACAGCTAAACTCCATAACCAAAGTGAAGTACAAAGGTTTGTTTGTATTGTGTTTGTTCTCCCTGCAATTGTCTGATCTTCAGTTTCTGGCCTCATCAACCTCTAAAATGTTCATTGTTCTGTATTATGTGTCTGTTCTCCATCTGCTATCCATCCCCACTCTCACCCCAACCAGTCAAGGCAGATGGCCGCCTTCCCTCAGCCTGGTTCTGTCTGAGGTTTTTTCACCCCCTCCCTGTTTTCGGTGGGTTTTTTCTTTCCATTATCGCTTATAGGGAATCCAAAGGCAAGTTTGGATTGTTGGGTTCTCTGCTCTTTGTTTAAAATATGTACGGTTTGTACCTTTTAGGCGCTGTGAGATGATATGTTGTGAATTTGCGCTGTAGCAGTAAGAAGTAGGAAGATTTGTAGTGTCTAGCAATGACAAAATGTGATGAGAGGAGTGAGTAGGAGTGTGGTGAGAGGAGTAGGGGTAGAAGAGTCTCCAGACATTATCCATCCATCTATTATCTACACACCGTTAAATCCTCATTAGGGTCACGGTGGGGCTGGAGTCTACAATCACACTCACATTCACACCTACGGACAGGTTAGAGTTACCGATTAACCTCAGCATGTTTTTGGACCGTGAGAGGAAGCCGGATTACCTTGGAAAAACCCACACATGCATAGGGAGAACATGCAAACTCCATGCGGAAAGATCCCAGGAAGGCCAGGACGCGAACCGGGGATCTTCTAGCTTCTAGCTGCAAGGCGACAGTGCTAACCACCAAGCCACTGTGCAGCCTCCAGACGTTATCTGATTACAAAATTCATGCAGACTCTAGCATCTAGAAAAGCCATCAACAGGCTGCGCATTTTTAAAATTCCTTATCATGTTGTATAATCAAGCTTGCGCTGCCGAACATGCACAGACAGATGACAGCTCACTATGGTCACAGTTTAAAGCACATTATTATGATGAAGTCCTGGTTGTATGAAGCATTACATTTAACCATGACTTTACATTTGGACACAGCCTTACAGTCATGAACAAGGTCAGAAACGGTTCACCACAAGGAAGGAAGTCGCAAGGCCAGCAGGGACCAAAACAATTGAAAAAACAAAAATGAAAGTGCTCCTCATTTTGATGGATATTTTTGCACAGAATAACAAATCAGTTCATTGCCTTCACCTCTTAAATGGAAAACACAGACAACATAGTACTGCCAAATGGAATATAACAGAGGGAGATTTTCAGTCTCAGTTTTACTCTCCGTTCTATAGTTGTACCTAGACAGACAATGGTATCATGGAGAAAGAAAGCCAGAATGCATAATGTTGGAGATTTAGTCAAATGTAGCTGAAACAGTTTATTTAGGAGAGTAATAATATCATCTCATTCTGACTCTTTTTCCACAGAAATACGTGTGGACAAGTACAAGCTTCTTCCTCACATTTCCAGCAGGTGTCCCTATTTCTTCATTTTTGTTACGCTAATACACCAGTTGCATCTTTTTAGTGGTCTTTAATGGATACATTAATAAGATTGAACTTTATGTGAGCAAGTAAGCGGTTTTTAACCAATAACTAGCTGAACTGGCTTTTCAGTAGGCCTCAGGTTCGTTTTTATGTCCTGGTGAAAATAATGGACTCTGTAAAACACACCAATGTCTTCAGCTAGTCACTAACTTTGTCTCTCTGGTACATGATGCTGGGCAGGTAGTGCAAAATGTGACTATCAGCATGTTTTAATATCTAAATATCAGACTGATGAGAGCCATGGGAGTGAAGCCAAAAAATAATGATGCATGTTGTAAAACCAAAACAGCGAGCTGAAAACTTCTGAAACAGTCAGTAGAGCCGAAGTTAACAGCAGAAATGGATCATAAGTGTGTACAGGTTAAGATAGATAGATAGATAGATAGATAGATAGATAGATAGATAGATAGATAGATAGATAGATAGATAGATAGATAGATAGATAGATAGATAGATAGATAGATAGATAGATAGATAGATAGATAGATAGATAGATAGATAGATAGATAGATAGATAGATAGATAGATAGATACTTTATTAATCCTGAGGGAAATTAAAGACTACTGAAGATGCCGTCACTCGCATCAACACCAGAAGCAAGAGAGGTTAATCACTAAAGATAATTTTTACATTCAATATTAACAAAACTTGTTAACCGCAGCAATGTTAAACAACAACAAGATGTGAGGAAAAGAACCATGTGAAGCGTCATTTACAAGATTCAGACAACAGAGCGATTTTCGAGGCAGTGCTCTATAACACACTTAACCATCGCGTCGTCCTGCAGGTCAAAATTGACCCGTTTTAAAGTTTGAAAATGTCGGGGGGGGGGGGATTTTCACAGTGAAACTTCTGATGTCCACATTTTCAACATTTTTGAGAAATCTTTGAACATTTTTTGGTGGAAAAAAAGAAATGTTAAAAATGTTTCTTAAGGACATTCACCAAAAAAATCAACCAAAATTCTGCGAATTTCACTGGATTTTGGTTGATTTTTTGGTGAATGTTCTTAAAGAAAATATTAGAAGTTTTACTGATGTATATGTAATCACTTTAGATGATTTTATGATTTATTTTTTTTTGGTTGATTTTTACTTATTTTTTGAAAATATTTACAAGAATTTTCTTGCCAAACTTGGGGGAAACTTTTAAGGAATTATTGGAATTTTCTTCCTGAAGGTTTTGCAAATTTTCAGAAGTTTGGGGAATTTTTTCAAACAAGGAAACAATATTTTTTTGGGTGCCCATAAGTGAAGACAACAGGAGGGTTAACTTACAATACATGTAAGAAGTCTCAGGAAGAGCATGATCAGGTTGCATATAAGTCCTAAGCTGTGTCTAAAATCAGTCACTACATGCACTATAAAGTGTGTTTGTCATTTTGTAGTGCTGTCCAACTGTTAGGTTACAGTTCTTACACCCTGTATAGTGCTCTCAATATATCAATGCACCATGAGAGGTAATGCACAACCGATGGTCACTAACCAAGCAATATGTAGCATCACACAGGCAGATGGATGAGGGAATCAACCAGACTGGTGGCGTTTTCACTCCATCAGCTTTAATTTACTTGGTGGAGTCGCCTCAAGGTTTTCTCAAAATTGTTAATAGAAAAACAATTCAAATACATATTGATTTCCCCCAGTATGTTTGGGGGCTGCTGCTTTACAGCCCCGAGACTGGCATTCGGCATCGCCGCCTTGGTCCTCTGGATGCACACATGGCAATATAGTAGCAACCCGTCAGTCACAAAGGTGGCCCCACACTAAAGCATATCCAGCTTTATCATCAGTTTTACTGCAAATTGTACCATAGTTTACAAAAGGGTATCATGCTGCACAAAAGAAGACTTGAAAATTACTTTTCAGACTAAAACCAAAAGTTTTCTGAGGTAACAAATCAAAGGCAAAATAGAATAGCAACTATGTTAAGTATAAAAAAGGGAGTATAGGAAAGTCAACTTTGAATTTCCCGTAGTTATAATGTCTTTTTTTAAAATGAATGTTCTGTTTAATTGGTTAGATACTAATTGCAATATTTAATACATAAAAGCATTTATTTAGGTGGTGTAATGTGTGTAAAGTTCTGGTTTAGGGTCTATGTTAGTAGTATTCCTATTAAAGCAGAAAGACATGGAACTGAAGCTAATGGACTTCAATATGTGACATTATTCACTTTGATTCCAGGGTTGGGAATCAACTCAAATACCTCAAAATAAGAGAAGCATATTGGATTTATATCCTGAAAGCCATCAATTACCCTGATCTCAACCTTTCACCTTCCTTATAGTCATTGCACTTGTAGCTATAAAAATTGTTTTTTGTCTCTTCAAGATGTTTTTCCTCTAAGAACTCTCACATGTTCTCAACCCATTTTCCTCATTGATGACACTATATACATTAGTATTGCTATTTCTTCATTTTTGCAGTTTTAGCTCCCTGATAATATTGATCGAAACATTTATTTCATGTTGTGGTTACTATCTTTGTCTGCAAGATTCGTTTCGAGGAAAGTGCTTTTACCAGCTTATTAGAGGGATGGTTGGTTTTGCATTTTCTGTTCTATTTGTTGTACGACGCCTCGACAGACCAGAGAGAGAAACTAATGCATCATTGCTGGGAAATCGCAGGTGTGATTACACCTAATGTGTTTTGGTTTCTCCACATAGACCTTGCTACTGTTAAGTTGAAGAACCAACAGAGGGCACTGAAACACCACAAATGACTGTGACAACAATTAAAGTACTTGCTTCATCAGCTGATCAGTTTCAGTCACATGGTGTGCATCAATAGTGCCAGAAAAAGGATAACAAACAAGTCACATGACACAAATGATAACAAAACAAAAAAACTAACTGAAAACATTTAATTAGTCTGACATGTAGCGATACGTTGCATTTTTTAAAGACAGAAAGCACATCAAACTGATTGTGTGATGAAGGAGGACAGGAACCAGGAAGGCTTAGTAGACAGTTAAGCTACTAGCCAATCAGAGGCCACTATGCTCTGTTGCTCTGCAGAGATCCACTCTCATTCTGTGTTTGTGGAAGTTTCAGGAGAGAGTGTTTGTTAAGACTGTTTATATACGCTGCCCATCCAAAAAAAAAAAAAAAAAAAAAGTTGCACACTAATATTTTGCTGGATTGCCTTTAGCTTTGAGAACATGAGGTCATTCAGTATATTCAGGTAGTCAGCTGACCTTCTTTGGGAACATAACGTTGCTGAACCTGAACAACCCCAGATCAGTTCTGTCCCTTTTTATTACATGTACTTATTACATAATACAACAGCTCTTCTATTTTAAGTCTCCAGATTCAGGAGACATAAGGTGTAGTCTAAATATTTCTATATCTCAAAGAAAAGAAATTCTTACAGTTTATCTTTGTGATCAAATGTTACACACTGGACACTAAAAAGGCAACTGAAAAATTGTTGGATCCCTCAGAAGACCTACAAACAAAAAGGTGCAAAATGCTCACAGATAAGTCATAGATAAGACAGAAATCTAATTTACAACATTCCACAGTTAAGCATTTATCTACAGAAGGCTATGCAGCAGCTGTTTTTCCCCATTTCTTTAAGAGCATGTTTCCAAATGTCACTCGTGCAGCAACAGCTGTGTGTTTTGGACCTTGTCCCTACACATTTGCAGTTTCAGTTGGCAAGCAGGCTCTGCAACACAGGAGACAGCAGCAACACAGGAACAGAAATGAACCTATTATGATGTAGCCCACTGTGGTTGTCCAGAAGGCAAACAAGTAGAGCGTCTTGTCACAGTAAGGAGCCACACTGGTGCTGTTCTTGTTGTAGTTGGGCTCGTAAATAGAGTAGATCCACACATTACCTAGAGAAAAAACACACAATAAAAGGAGAAAGATGATTAACAGACATGATTCACTCAACTTCATAGTACATTGTATGATTCAGTCAAATGCTTAAAAAAGCCTTTGTCATTTTTTGCACACATGTCTCCTGCCTGGCCTCGTGTAAGTAAATTATTTCAAAATTTAAGGTTACCAGGGTCCACAGCAACATCATTTATTTAATGTGGCACAGGAATGCAAGGAATATGTTGGCCAACATATGTATGTATACATATACAGATCAGGCATAACTTTATGACCACTGACAGGTGAAGTGAATAACATCTCTTCATCATGGTACCTGTTAGTGGGTTGGATATATTAGACAGCAAGTGAACGTTTTGTCTTCAAAGTTGATGTGTTAGAACAGGAAAAAAGGGCAAGTGTAAGGATTTGAGTGAGTATGACAAGGGCCAAATTGTGCAGCTGGACAACGGGGTCAGAGCATCTCCAAAACTGCAGCTCTTGTGGGGTGTTCATGGTCTGTAGTGGTCAGTATCTATCAAAAATGGTCCAAGGAAGGAACAGTGGTGAACCAGCAACAGGGTCAGTGAAGGTGGGGAGTGAAGGGTGGCCCGTGTGGTCCGATCCAACAGAAACACAAAACAGCCACAAAGAAACACAAAACAGCCACAAAGAGACACAAAATGACAACAAAGAGACACATAATGACCACAAAGAAACACAAAACTACCACAAACAGACACAAAACAACCACAAAGAGACACAATCTGGTGGCACCAGACTGCAAACCAATTTGGAATTTGTGGATCAACTTGCATAGTGCTGTTCAATCATGGTTCCCATGACTGTAAATGTCTCAGAGAAGCGCTCATTCAACTATAACGGCATTTTAAAGGCAGCCATTCATGGTGTATTGAATCATATTGCATGATACTAACAGGTGTTAATGTTGAATCATGATCGGTGTAAATTTAGTCAGTGGCCACAGCTGTGTTTATACTATTTTAACAAACACCAGCCAACCAGAAACTAACCGAGAATTTGGCTTGAATTTGTCATACTATCTGTCTTTTCAGGAGCATCATTCATCAGCCCACTGCTGTTTAAACTCACCAGCGATAAACCAGGCGAAGAGGAATAAAGACACCAGTAAGTTCCATATTGAGCAGACTGAGTAAAGTGGGTTGGTGGTGCCATCTTCTGGCTTCTTGGCACAGGGCAGACAGGACAGCAACCCCAGCATCAAGGTGAAGGTTCCACACACTATCAAATAGATGGGGATGTAGGGCTGCAGTGGGCAGTCGTCCAGGTATACTGCCCCTGATGAACACAGGGGTGATGACATGATATTACTTTTTACCCACAGATTCAGAAAAATGCAGGCTTTCTACTATTTCAAAAGAATTACTGAGTGAAACAACTGCCTTACTGAAGTTCTTGAAAAACATACGTGAACAGTCATAATAGTAAATGGACTCACCAACTGCAATCTGAGCAATGGGGATGGCACAAGATAGCAACTTTGAGATTACTGCAGGATGACATAATAGCACATTTACAGGCTTGTTTCTGTGCATGCATGTGCAACACTGAACTATGATGCAAGTGTGCATGACTGTGATGTCACTTGACCTCACCTAGACTTGTTAGTGAGGGCTCAGGAGTGTTGCGGATTAGCTGAAAAGATTCCCTGTTTGACATTTTCAGTTATATGGACTCTCACCTACAGAGGAAGACAAAGAACAGTGACAGAAGCATAAACAAGCAGAAAAAAAGTGGAAAAAAAAAATTCTGAATATGTCAACATAAGATGTCTTTTCATTTCTTTGCTCTTCAACAGCAACATTTCTGACTTACAGTAGTGACATTTTTACAGGAAACCTGAAGTGAATGACTAATCGATCGATTGATCCTGACAATGGGATGGTAAACTAAATACTTCAGTATATATAAGACCAAATATGTAAGTAGATAAAAGAAACAATCTATGATACCATTGCATCTTTTTAAATAATAATGTGGCATTTTTAAGGATTTTCTGACATTTTTAGAGAGTGTGAAGATCACCATTACTTGCAGCTGTCAGACAAAAACAAAAAACAAAAAACAAAGCTTTCCTGTAGGTTTATATACATATACATGGACATGAATTTACATGAATTTTCAACCACCCTGGACATTCTGCCATTTAGGTGGTACAGTGAGCAGCACATATTAGCAAGGACAGCAATTCAGTCAATCCACACTGTAAACTACCGATTAAATGATGAATTATTTATTCAAATGTCCACAAATGATGAAAAATACCCAATACAACATTGCAGCAACTGAAATTAAATTGCTGATTTTGTCCAACCAAAAATCCAAAACCTAAAAATTTAAAAAATGCTAAATGTTAATTGTTTCAAATTCGCTTTCAGCGCTACTTCAACCAGCAAAGGCGTGTCCTCGTTAAGGAACTAGTCTCATATAGCTTCCCCCATTTGTAAACAGTGAACGAGTCCTTTCTGAATTCTCCTTTCCATGTCCTCCATTTAGACTTCTGCGACGCTTAATGACCTCAGACCAGCAAAAATATTTTAGGGATGCAAGTGAGGAGCATACACTACCATTCAAAAGTTTAGGATTATTTAGAAATATCTCTATTTTTTGAAAGAAAAGCAGCTTTTTTCAGTGAAGATAACAATAAATGAATCAGAAATACAGTCTAGACATTGTTAATGTGGTAAATGACTATTCTAGCTGGAAACAGCTGATTTTTAATGGAATATCTCCATAGGGGTACAGAGGAACATTTCCAGCAACCATCACTCCTGTGTTCTAATGCTACATTGTGTTAGCTAATGGTGATGAAAGGCTGATTGATGATTAGAAAACCCTTGTTCAGTTTTGCTAACATATAAACAAATGTGTGATTTTTCATGGAAAGCACGAAATTGGGTGACCCCAAACTTTTGAACGGTGGTGTGCATGAAACTTGACTGAGTAGTAAATGGCTGCTATTAAGACTTTTATGAGGTTTCTTTGTAAGGTGTAACCAGGAAATGTACAAAGGTTTATGGTGTCATGGAAAATGAAAGATACCTATGAGCAAAACAGTGTTAAAAACAGACCACAGGCATGAATAGAATTCCAGTAACTAGCTGACATGAAGCTAAAGTAGTTAATTCTGATTTTAGATAATCAGATTTGTAATAACATTTTTGGAGTTTATCAAGCACAACAGGAGAAACTAAGTCCTTCACTTAAAAAAAACTCACATGCTTAACAAATACAACAAAACAAAACAATTAATGTTAAACTGTGACCTCACCTTTCTTTTCAAGTTCGCTAAAGGTAGGGAAGCACTCTGCCCACCCCGACAACAGGCCAGCAGAAAGTCAATAGTGCAGCCTGATAACAGACTTTATCTCCAAATACAACAGACAAATTGTGCTGTCAGAGAGGGTACCGTGTAAACGCTCTCTATTTCTGTTTATAATCTCTGATACTTACCTTCTGTTTGAATCAGAGTTCACCTCCTTTCTGTCTGCTGCTGTGTCTCTGGCAGTTGCACCTCTTTGGATGTCAAACCTTCACATCACGCCTCTTACTGGTGTCAGTCTTTTACGTATCAGCCATAAAAATGCAATCTATCACTCCCCTGTTAATGATAAACCCCCTATTTTCACTTTAAAGCTACCATATATTAACCCAAGGCACATTTATAGGCCAAAAAAAGAATGGAAATTGAATCCACAAAGTTAGCATTTGCTGAAATTACAATACTCTAAAATATGATTTGGACAGAGTTTTACATAGTAATAGTTTTTTTCAGAAAAACATTTTTCGATTTCAAGTGAATGTTATAAACTATGATGGAATTACTTGATGTAAAATTAACGTGAATGAGAAAAAATAGCAAAAAAGCAGGAAGGGTTTTGAAAGATCAATTTTTTAAAATGTCAATTCTGACAGCGTTCCAGCTGAAAAAAGAAAACAGATTTGTAAATAAGGAAACAGAAGTTACATTAATATAAGTATCTAAAATATAGCATTAACTCATTTAAACTGATGAAAAACATAAAATGAGGAATAACAATGTACAAAAGGTGACAAAATAAGTTCATATTATCATACGCACAGTGGTTAAACACTCGGTTAGATGGTGTTTTCCACTTCAAATTTATTCAAGATGCAAGCACACAAATAAGAAGAGTAGATAAAAACAATCAGAAGAAACATTCAAAGAAAATGTCAGAAAAATAAGAAAAACATTAAGTAGAGTGTTTAAAATTAAAACAAAAAAGGTAAATTAACTAAAACAAGAGCAGATGAAAGTAAAATAAGATTAAAAACCATTAAGGGCCTTGTATGAAAATAATAAAATCAAATGTAAAGTGAAGGCTACTGAAGATGTGTGGACATGTAATAAGGTCAGACTCCTGATAAACAAATGCTATCAGAATAGGACAATAAAAGGGTTGAACAAGCTCCCACCTTTGACCGAACAGAAGCTGAGATGTGGCCATAGATGAGCTGTCGTGACTTACAAGGGTACTTTTTAAAAAATGCTAAATATTTTGTAAAAGTTACAGATAGTGTATTGTTCGGATGTAATCCAGATTTTGCTTCACCACCTGTACTCAAACCTGCAAAAGTTTTTCATGTTTTAGTAGGTTTGATTCACTTCCTCTTCCTTAATCACTTCAGCTGGATCTGAAGTCAGCTGAAGTGAGTGAGAGACACAATGCCTAATAAAAGTATACGCTTAACTTTGAAGTTTTCTCTTTTTATTTCTTTTTACTATTGAATTATTGGGCAATATAATTTAAATTTGTTGACTATATTTTTAAAATGAAAAAAAGGACTTTTAACTGCATTTATTTTATCCTCTACCTTTACAAGCCTTCCACTGCCTGCTCCTATAAAGCATCCCCACATCATGATGCTGCCACCGCCATGCTTCATAGTGGGGATGTGTGTTTGGTGTTAGCCATGCGTAGTGTCAAGTCTTAATAAAAAACACCCATTTTTGGACTGATCAGACCAACAAACTTTTCCCTGACTGACTTCAGAGTCTCCACATACCTTCTGGTGAGCAGAAAATGTTATTTTCTTGCCCGTCTCTCATGAAGCTTTGGCTTTTAAAAAAAAAGCTCCAAGGTGTTGAATACCCTTTATGTTCAGACCTGTTATGTCCCAGCTCAGCTACTGTGCATTTGTGAGAAATTCTCTGGGCCTGGCTCAGCTTCCAGGCAGCAGAAAAAGTGCCTCAGTTAAATCAAATCAAAGGTTCAAAGAATAAAAGAAAACAACCCAGTTAAGTGCCATAAAAGAAGTTCAAGTGTGCATCTGCCCAGACTAACAAGTTATTGCACAGTTCTATGATCTACTTCACTACGCATTTTATTGGAACAATGGACTGGGCAGAAGTCCAATCAGTCACAAATGCAGCAGGGAGAGGGGCAACGGTTGGAGCACAGGACTGGAGCTTAGCCGGGAAGTCAGTCATCCAGGATGTGGAGAATGAGTAAATGTGAAGGATGTGGTAATGGCAGCTTTCCCGCCATTGCAACAGTTCAGGGAGTGTTAGCTTTATTAGTTAGCGCCCTGTGCATGTCAACACTGGACAGGTGTTGTGTAATTTTCTGCAATTTTATTCTGTAGACTCTTTAATCCAAAACATCTGAGATGCAGGTGATATCCTGTAGGCTGCGCTAATGATGGGTCTTTCT
Source organism: Amphiprion ocellaris (assembly GCF_022539595.1). Lineage (NCBI taxonomy): Eukaryota > Metazoa > Chordata > Actinopteri > Pomacentridae > Amphiprion > Amphiprion ocellaris. The sequence continues at coordinate 17,446,018 of NC_072788.1, forward strand.
TGTGCCAGACGATTGTTTTTTTCAGATTGTGAACATTTCATCCACATTAGCAGTTAGTTGCTCTTTAATTAACGTTCCCAAATACTCAATTGAAATTTTTTTTTACAATTACTGAAATGCTTCTTTGCCAGAGAACTGCATCTGCCAGGAGAGATGAGAGCCAGTTGCAGCCAAGACAGAAATTCTTAACCAGAATCCTTAAAATGTCTTGTTCAACGGCTCTGTGCTGTCTCTGGGTGTCAATGAAGACTTCCAATAAAGACAGTGAACTACAAATGCTAGAAATAAAACCCAGCATTATAGAAATATCCAAAGACTCTTGCCCAGAGTACAAACACTTCCCCCTTCTCTTTAAATTTCATGTATCCTTGGTTGTAGGGAATGTTCACCTTTAGCTGTACTCTAGACTATCATGATCAAAGCTTGAACTTCAGCTGTCAAATGGTAAAGGTGGGGCCAATTTTGACAGTTTTGTTCGGTTTATTTTAAACAAACTCTTATCCTGCAACGGAATTTGTATTTAGCTGCCAGATAGTGCAGTGGAATAAAAATAGGTTACCTCTGTGTACATTCGCGTCCACAATACCATTTGTTTGTGTAGTACTTTTGATAAGTTTGTGCGACACAAATACAACAATTTTAAGAAGCAGCTTTATTAAATTCCATTTTTTACCCAATTTAAAAATGTTTTTGGACTCTGTTCATTTTAGTTTGGGAGAATCTTTCAGGGCCTGTGAAGAGATGTGAAAAAAAAATGTAAAAAGTGAGACCTTACATCTGAAATATGAACTTTGAATGCTTAAACCCTCACCTTCTCCAAAGCCCCTGGGAAAACTATGAATCCTGGAAACTTTGATGTAACGAGCAGGCGGGTGGACGGCAGGCTTGGATGGGATAAACTTTCTGGCTGGACCTTCAGTAGCAGGTATGGTTTGAAGTGCTGCCTTAGGCTTGATGATGGGACTTTGCACACCTAGAGAACAAAGACTTTTCTGCTCAAAATTCATTATGATGAGGGATAACTGGTTATATGTAGTAGGCAAAGAACCAGCTGTACCTGTTGTGGACTGTGCGGTGTGGATGATGCTGCCAACACCGGCTGTGTCGGACTCAAATTTGTACAGTAAGAAGAGGCGATGGAGACTAGCCAAAGGATATGTACACCGCGCGACCATGCTGCAAGACAATGACAGCTTTATTATTGTTGATCTGCTGAAGAAACACTTAACAGAACTTAGACTGGTAGTTGAGAGAAAAGAGGGTAGAGATACATACATCTCAGTAGCATCACCAGAAACTGGCTCGTTGTAGAGAATTGCATTTTGATAGGTCACGTTGTCCTTCCCAAGCTGAGGGGAAAAGTGCAAATAGTGACAAGTTATTTGTCTTCAGTCATTAAAAATGGCAACATATAGTCCAAGAACAAGTTGAGTATGAACATTTTGAACTTTTACCAGCAGTACCTTGATGGTTGATCCACAGCTGTTAACAGGAAAAGAGAAGAGAGCTCTGGTGCCATCTGCCTCTTTGGGCCCACACTTGTTGTCTTTAAGGCTGGTTCTTCCTGGGCTACCTCCACTTGGGATGGCCAGAGACAAGTCAACCACCACCGTCATCTGACCATCAGTCGAACACACTACAGAGGGATTATTTCTACCACGTGTCAACTATAAACAAGGACCGCACCTAATCTTACAGCTAAAATGGAAGTTCTTACTAATGAGTTCATTAGAGATGAATGGACACGTCTTCACAGCAGTCTGGACCTCTGATGTTTCATGATTCCTCACAAGGATTTCAAAAAAAGCAACGAATCCCTTCAAAGTAACATTCTACAAACACATATTAGTCAATTAATGTTTGAAACATTGTTACGGAACATTAAACCTTACAGAATAAGAGTTGATGTCGATTAATAATTTCCACATCTCACATTGTATTGATATCCATGAGTGAAGAGTGGCACATCAAGCAGCAGACTCTGGCTATCATTGCTCAAGATGTAGCCATGTTGGGCTGCCAGCTCCGATGTCAGCAGGTCTGCCCCAACGCTGATCTCCCACAGGTAGTCAAAAGGCCGGTGGTCCAGCTTGAAACTGATCCCAGACTCAGAACAGGCTGCATCGAAGGCTGGAGAAGCTGTCAAGTACAGCATTGTGAAAAACTCTGCTCAAAGTTCACGCAAATGCTGTGCCGATATCAAAAATTAATGACTTACAGACATCTGGGGACCAGGCCACAATGGATGCCAAGTGGTAATAAGGTTCATTTAAAAACTCGACATTCAGTGTGTAGTTGATGTCCAGCCTGTAATGAATGACGGCGTCTTCTTTGGAAACCTAGGAGATGGGAAATACAAATTCTGCTCAAGTCAAGCAGGATGAAGCTGCCATGTTGCCACTCAGACACATAATTCAAAGTCTTTTACCTGCTGTATGACAATGGGATCATCAAAAGGCACCTTCAGAGTATAGCTATGGGTGTTGTTTGGTTGAACAGCTTGTATAATAGTGTAGCTGCTTGTATTTAGAAATGGCACCATGAAGTCTTGTCCATTCAGCTGGACGGAAGCCAGCGCAATGTCTTCAGGGACATTTCCAAGGTAGACGGTGAAAACTCGGTCTTCAAGAACAGTTTGGTTGTCAGTGAAGAGCAGCCAGGGCAGCAGTGGAGTGACTAGAGTCCTGTGAATTCGGAGTGCTGTCTCTACATGATCATCATCCACGAAGATTTGCTCAAAGTACAGGTGGAAGATGTAAAACTCATAGAGACCTCCTGTGACAAAGCTCTGAAACAGACAGGTTGTACATACAATCAGATATTCTGCTGGTCTGATTAAAGTATCGATGTGTTTCGTCTCTCATAAAAAGGTCAGGCTTAAAAATATATCCTGCTTCATCAAATTGATGAACTATATCGCATCTACAGCATAGATTTGGGGAAAAATCTAAAATTTTGACCTTCTAGGCGGACATTGTGTGGGAAACTTTTAGCAGATCAATTTGTGGAGCCTCAATTTTTTAGACAAGAGTTTGCTTTAGACTTTAAAGCAAAACTACAGTGGTGGAAAAAAGTTTTCGGGCACCCCAAGCATTTGTGAAATATTTCATTAGGAATCACTCCTCGGTCTTCAAGTGCAATTTACTTTTAGTACAATTACAGCCAAAATACAAAACAAATCCTAAAAAGGCCATTAAAAACTTCAAATTGATTGGTTCCATAAAAACATGAGAAATTTGGAGCATTGGGTCATTTTGGTACCAGTGATCCACTAATGAATGTTGTACTTTTTATTAAAAGACAATTTTTGTTGCCGTGCTTTGTGTCTATTTAAAAGTCAGCACTTTTAAATGTTCTTCAGAGACAAAAATGCCTAAAACAAGGAACCTAACACAGGAAACACGCCTGAAGATACAGATTCTCAGCCAGGAAGGGTACAGCTGCTGTCAGGTAGCCAGGAAGTCCAGATGCAGTCCTTCAGCAGTTTGATACACTCTGCAGAAATACAGACGAACCAACAGCTTGGAAGACAAATGAAGATCTGGGCACCGAAGGGTTTCTTCAGCAAGAAACCACCACATCCTGATCCGCATGTGCAGGGAAAACCACCGAATGACATCACAGGAGCTTCAGCAGAAAGTGGTCAAACCAAACTGGTGTCCAGTGTTCCACCTGCACTGCATGTGGTCAACTTTTAGATCATGGCTTAAGGTCCTATAAGGCTGTCAAGAAGCTCCTGATCAATGAGAGAGAGGTTAGCCTGGCGTTGTTGGGCCCAAGCACACAAGAACTGGAATTGGAAAAAGATTCTGTGGTCAGATGAGTCCAGTTTCCAGCTTTATCTTCCTCCTGCTAATGTGAGGGTATGCAGAAGGCCAGGCGAAGCATTATCTCCAGCATGTATAGTACCTGCTGTCAAGCATGGTGGAGGCAGTATTATGGTTTGGAGATGCATGAGTGCTGCTGATGTTGGTCATCTCACTGTCTATGATGGCACATTGAACTCTGCCAAGTACTGTGCCATTCTCCAAACCCACATGCTCCCTTCTGTATGCGCCCTGTTCCGTCAAGGTCCAAACTGGATGTTTCAACCAGATATTGCCCCTTAAACACATTCAGGGCCAGTAGAACATGACTGCAGGAGCTCAGTATCCAGGTCTTAGAGTGACCTGAGCCCCATTGAAAATCTGTGGTGGATTATCAAAAGGTCTGTTTCAAAGCACAAATCGAACAATTAAAAGCAGTAATTCGAGAAGAATGGGACCAGAATACCCCTCATCAGTGTGAAAGGCTCGTGGGGAACATGCCAGCCAGGATTAGAGCTCTACTGCAGCTAATGGCAGGACTACTAAATATTAATTTGATGATGTGATGATTTATTTATTTTTTGTTCAGTTTTGAACACATTCTGTTATTTGTTGACTTTGACACCAACAATGTTGAGAACTTCTATATTGAAACAGTCAAGAATTTAGTTTTGTTCATTTTCCTTGTAAACAATAAACAAAAAAAAAAAATTGTATTTGTTTGTGTGTCTAATGCAGCCACACCTTTTGAAACCCAAAAAAGATTATTCCACAAATACTTCATGACAATATTTGAGATTTTTTTTTTTTCTTAAGGGTGTCCAAAAACATTTTTTCCCCCACCACTGTACATTGAAGATATGGACATCTTGTGTGTGTTCCCACCTTCCTGTATCCTCCTTCAGCATTATAAGGGATGCTGATGTGGACTGTGTCGTTTTCTCTTTCCACAATGTAGCCTTTCTCCTCTGCAACTGGCCACTCATTACGTTCGCCATTGAGTCCAACAATAATCTGTGTGCTGTTGACGCTGGGGTAAAGCAACTCTGGAGTCTTCCACATTACAAAGCCTCTGTTGTCATGTGATCCTTCATCTGCACAGAAGAAAACCAAGATTATACATTGGCTTTATGGTCTTCATAAGTGAAAAATTAGTTCCAGCAAAAGTAACTAATGCTCACGCATGGAACAAGCAGCCACCAGGTCAACCATGACGACCGTCCAGCGTTGTCTGGAGAACACGGTAGCATGCACCATCTCTACTGGAACCCCATTCACCTGGAGAGAGACTCTGCTTAAACTCTGACTTAGACTCATTCTTTACAAGCACACATCCTACATCAGTGGTTTACCTCAGTGCTAAATGACTCCGGTTGCCCATATGGTGCACGAAACACAAGCCTTCCATTTGTCAGGTCGAAACCATAGCCCTGCGTCCGAGCTTGAGACAGTTTCATAGGCGCCATTTGCTCCCCTGCTCTTTGAAACATCACCTGCCAGTCTGAGGTGGTGGAGCTGTGTGCCTGGTTTAAAAATGTTAAATCTTAGAAACATTTTTACTTCAATGAAGTGAAAGTATTTTTTTGGGATTTGCCACATACTAGCACAGGTTTGAGAGCATTCCAGTCATCTTTCTTTGTTCCAGAGTGACAGGTAATTTTACTCCTCACGGACACCTACAGAGAAAAATCACAATGATGGTAACACATGACGCCATTATGCGAGTAAAATTCAACAACAAAACCAAGCTTACTTCCATGTAGTTAATCTCACAGGTAACCTCTCTGGGAGACCAGGGGAGAGAGGGAGAACAGGTCTTGGTCAACGCGTAGGTGACCTTTTTGCCTTCATGGTATGCACTCAGATTGAAATGGAACGTAAACACGTCATCATCCTGAAAGACCCTCAAGAAAATGGCATTGGATAAAAATGAGAAGGACTGTCAAAACTTTATTCTCATTTGGTTGCAGAAAGCTGCTGCTTCGTATTTGTACGTACTTTGTTGTCAGTGTGGCAGCTGAAGTAAGATGCTCTGAGCTCCACAAGACCCAGGAGAGGGTGAACAGTAACACTGTAGCCACACTTTGCTGCATACTGCTCAGTGATGGGATACACGCCTGTCTGGTCTGAAAAAGAATACATACAATCAGTAGGAAGCGTAATATTACTCTCAATCTATTTCCACAAAAAAAAAAAACTAGTGTCAACCTTGTAGTAAAGCTCACTATTTCAAGTGTAGCACCTCATTTTTACCATTTTAAGTGATTCAGCTGACTATATCATTCACTATATTAGAGTCAGTGTTATAATGTGAAGAATGCTTTACTGAGCAATGCCAATAACCAAGTCCATTGTGGCAGATGGTGGTAATTAACCCTCTGAAAACTAAATACACCGGCATGTGCTGTTTTGAAAAAGGGCACCATTTATCAGAGCCAGAAGAGCAGAGGAAGAAATCCGGATTTACAGCTTTCAGTCCTAAAAATGTACTCAATCTAAACTTAAAATTGTGATCTTTCACCAGAATTACTTCAAAAGTAAACCGTTTCCAGTAAGCAGCTTTCTATATGAAACGAAGTCTGTGCTCCCCAGCACAATTGAGAAGCCATGACAGTGATTTTGGCAGAACTACAGGCTATGTTTACAGAGATCAGAGAGGAAACAAGTATGAAAACAATTTCAAAATGTTAACAAAAGAGCTACAGTATGAAAGTCTTTTTCCCCCTCACTGTTGGGAAGATATGGATGCTAGAAAAAAAATATTGAATACAGATTCAATAAATTTGTGAAAAATATAATCAGAGAAATTTTACTTGTGTTTTTTCTTCTACATATATACAGTTCATTGGTGCAGTTGCTGGGGTAGGGATATAAATATATGTTTATGGGATTATACTGCACAGAGGATATTTGAGTTGTCTGTACTTCCAGTCATGGTTGTAGTGTTTCTATAGAGGTGCAGAACTTTATATTGCATTGAAAAAGATGCCCACTGTGAGCAAAAATGTGACAAGAGGGGAAAAAATGCCTGTACACAGTTCAGGATTAAGTTTTTCTGAAGGACTCACCAATAGCATCAAAGCTAGGCTCCATTCCAGCGAAGGACAGATCAACAGCTATCATGAGGTAACGATCACGACACTCCATATGAAGAACCCCTGCTTAAACAAACAAGTTCTAAACACAAATCACTTGTAAATTATCATAGGTGTATAAACTGACATTTGTTTACCTTCTGGAACTTGATCACTTCTTGCCATTGACCACACAGACAAGAACAAGGCCATACTGGAACGTAAAGGCATGTGACAAAGGATTTGAGTAAAAATTAGTCTTTACATGTTGCAAGTTGCCACTGAAAACACTTACCAAAACTCAAAAGCCATAGCCAGCGATGTGTCGGCAGTGTCTAAAGCCAGCAGGGCTGCTAGCAAACTACCCCTGCTGACCAACACAAGCTAAAGAGAAGCACTTGTTTGTTGTATCTTGGCTGAACTGGCAGTAATACATGGCCTCCAACACCAGCTGTTATTAGTCCATTTTTTTTTGAGTGATGAGTTGTTGAATCAGAACAACTCAGCTGCAAGTGGTTCAATGACCTGATTGCTAATAGGTAACACCTGTGAATGCAATTCCTGTGCGCATCTAGTTGGTTGTTTCTCTTCTTTTCTCTCTTCACCCCAACAGATCGAGGCAAATTTATCAAAGGACTCTGACTACATGTGATTAAATAATTCTTTATAAATATTTTCTTATTTAGCCAGATTCATCATTGTAGGCTTTATGAAACATTTGAGCACTGAGCTGCCAAGTCAGTAAACATATCAACATGATGCCACATCTTTGTTGGGTGGATATAAGCTAGTATACCAACTGGAACAACTTTCCTGTTTAAAAGTCAATAGTTGATGAGTGAAAAGTTCACTGGATATACATTTATAAGTGGCAAAGATAGACTACAATCCTTCAAAATTTGTAAAAGACAGATGCACAAGTGGTCATGGCTGAATGCCAGTATTTTACCATCTGCAATGGGGTAGATATTTGGGTAATCAGCTGACCTGCACCACCACACAAGCAGTATGACTTTCAAAGGAGGCGGTAAATCTGAAAATGTGTTTCCCTGCTGGTTGCTTCAATAGTTATTGCAGAATAGCTTTTATGGGGGATATATGCCCATTTTAGGCCTGTTTGAAGATTAAGTAGGGAGCACTGCATCAAGCAATCCCAAAGTTGACAGCATCTTCACAAAATCTACAGGGTGGGCCATAAATTTCCATACATAGGAAAAAGAAACATTTTATGTTGGACAACCGTTTTTATTTATATAATGTGCTCTATATGATTATCATTGTTTCGAAAACATATGTGTTTTCCACTGTTGATGAACTTGCATTAGCACAGTTGAAGTTATGCTTGTAATGGCGTTGGTGATACGTTCCTTGAGATGATTCATGTCTCGTATCTTCACCTGATACACCATGGCCTTCAAGTGCCCTCAAAAATAGCATCAAACACATCTTCTAGGGTATCTGAAACACAAATATACATTATACAATTCCCTATGTATGGAAACTTATGGCCCACCCTGTATAACAATTCCTACACTTGATTTGTACCCATTCCACTGGAATATAGTTACTCTTGAAGAATAATGGTGGAAGAGAACATTTAGAGGGTCTGTAAGTTTCTTAGTCAACCTAAATTTGTATGTTTTTGTATTGTACTGGTTAAAGGGGTAAAAAAACAAACAAACAAGGATATCTACATACTAATGCCATAGGATTTGGAACTCATCCATCAGCCATTTAAGAACATAAAACAGCATTTTTTTTGCACTTAGTCAAGTTAAATAGAGTAAATATGATTGTCAGTTGTCATGGTTTTATGAACTGTGCATGTCTTGGTGAAACTTAAATTGCAGAATGATTTTACATATAGTCCATACACTATAGTGGAAATCAATGACTCAAGTTTAGCTTTCACGGATATAGCCACATTTCGCAAAGTAACTACACTGACACTAAAAGGGCATTACATCTAACTTATATATACACACTTACTGCTTCATGGCGATAAAACACCCAGTTCCCACAAGAGGCATCTAATTTAGTCACACACATGAAGTTCTGCTACTTTGTCAAACTTTTGCCTGAATTTTTCAAAGTGCAGCAAAGTCCTGAAGCCTGAATCTAAGCTGGTATAATTTTCAGCTCCACAGAACGTACATTGCAGACAACAATCCCTATTACTTCCATTGATTAAAGACTAATTTTGCCTGAGCAGGAATCATCTTCAAACCCATATTGTTTAGGATACAACTAAAACAATTGTAATTACATAACTGGAGGTTCATCTGTCCATCCATTGTTTTGTCTTATCTGGAGGGATGTGGCAGTAGCAGCAGGCTCAGCAGAGCATTCAAAAGAGGCCAAGAGAGATATGTAATCCCTACGGCGAGTTCTAAGTCCCTCCTGGTTCTTCTAGTCAGATGTGACAGAAAACCTCAAGACAAAGGGGTCAAGGAGAACTCTTTCTTGGATACCCGAGCCACCACAACTGGTTTATTTCAACATTAAGGAGCAACAACATCATTCCTATAGAAGAAACTCATTTTGGTCAAATTTTGAGATTTTTCTGACCATGTAAGATCCATTCCTTACCATCCTAGATGGCCTCAAAGTTGGAGCAAATGGTGGAATGTTGATTTGATTTTGTATAAATTGCAATTTGTCTCGGAAAGCTTATTTGTTTAGTTGTACTGGTTGCTATTATGCAATTATTTCACATACTTCAGTTTAAAGGGACCTTCTGAGTCCCTTATCCAGTAATCAAATTGATCTCAGTTACTGTGTAGACCCTGTCGAAATGGAGGCTGTTGCTAAATATGCAGTATTCAAGGACATTAGGCGTAGAACTTGGTTAAACCTGGCAGTTCAACAATAATCCTTCCATATTTAGATGTAAAAATGAATTTTAAAAAACAGTTTAAGTACTGTAGAACAAATATGAACTTGCACTGCAGTGAATGAAGAAAGAAAATCACCTAAAAAAAAATGAACCGATATTCAAAGTTGGTTTCAGTTGCCAATGACAAGTCAAGAGCTTTTAAGACAAATTTATTGAATTTAAAATATATGCAGTCACAGTCCGTATTATGATGGCACTGGTCCTGTGAAGAGTTCAACAAAGTTGTCAAATATGATATTGTAAGGTTGTTTTTTCCCCAAACATGAAAATAAAGCAACCAACCTTTCTTTGACAGTTTCTTCAGAAAACGGGATACTTTAAAATACTGAGCAGGAGGGTGGTAAGCAAGTCGTAATGAGACAGGTCTTGTGATGCGTCTAGTAGTGGGCATCGTCGTGAGTTCAGTTGTGGTACTCTGTGAACCTGGAGTATAGGATGAGATCTTCAGTAAGCGATATGAAGGGATGTGGTTTAAGCTGTTGAATTACACACCTACCTTCAGTGAAGTGCTCAGGATGCACAATACGGCCAATGCCAATTGTGTCAGACTCAAATTTATACACCGAGAAGAGACGGTGAAGCCCAGCCAGGGGATATGTACACTGCAATTTAATCCTGAAGGACAAGAGGACCACGTTTGCTGTCATGGTAGTTACAGAAGGGGTAAAAAAACCTAAATATTTCAAGTTGAAGATTTATACCCATCCTCATCATGGTTTGAGTCTACTGGATTTTTCTTAAAGGGCAGCTTCTGGCTGAAGAAAATTTCATTTTCATATGTCACATACTCCTTGGCCAGCTACAGAAACGAAACATTTAAAAGTTAGGTGCTCGCACAGAATGGAGAACATAACCACTCATTTGCACTACCTTGATGATAGATCCACAGCTACTGACAGGAAAAGAGAAGAGAGCTCTGGTGCCATCAGCCTCTTTGGGCCCACACTTATTGTCTATAAGGCTGGTTCTTCCTGGGCTACCTCCACTTAGGATGGCCAGAGACAAGTCAACCACCGCCGTCATCCTACCATCAGTCGAACACACTACAGAGAAATGTATTTGAGAATATGTCTCAACTACATGCACAACTCTACCTCCACAAGTTAAACAGGAAGTTCTTACTAATGAGTTCAGTAGTAGGGAACGGACACGTCTTGACAGTGGAGCTCTGGACTGCTGATGTTTCACGATCCCTCACAAGGATCTCAAAAGTGGCAAAGAAACCCTTCAAAGTAACATTCTACAAACACACACCCTAATCATGGTATATTCAAGATGACTTGACACATTAAACCTTGAATAACAAGAGTCAATGTTCAGTAATTAATTTCCACATCTTACACTGTATTGATATCCATGAGTGAAGAGTGGCACATTGAGCAGCAAACTCTGGCTATCATTGCTCAAGATGTAGCCATGTTGGGCTGCCAGCTCCGATGTCAGCAGGTCTGTTCCAACACTAATCTCCCACAGGTAGTCAAAAGGCCGGTGGTCCAGTTTGAAGCCGATCCCGGACTCATAACACAGGCCATAAAAGGCTGGAGGAGCTGTAAAATTAAGCACTGTGAATAACTCTGCTCAAAATGTGAGAACTGACCAAACATAGGTTTAAGACTTACAGATATCCGTTAATGCCGTAACTGATGCTACATGGTAAAAAGTGTTATTTTCAGGCTCAACAGTCAATGTATAGTCGATATCCAGCCTGTACAGCAATGTTGCATTTTCTTTGCTGAACTAGGAGATAGAAAACAAATTTAATATACAAGATGTATAACCAGTCAGATATCTGGATTTGCTGATGGTGAAAAAAGTCTTTTACCTGCTGTATCACAACAGGATCATCAAAAGGCACCTTCAGAGTGTAGCCATGGGTGTTGTTGGGTTGAACAACTTTCACAATGGTGTGGACACTCGCGTTTGTCAGGTGTCCATTCACATGAACAGCAGCCAACTTGACGTCTTCAGGGACATCTCCGAGGTACACCGTGAATGTATGATCCTCAAGAACTGTTCCTGAAACAAAAAGAAAGTAAGTTTATGGATGAATTAACTTAATAAAATAGGTCTTCAGTAGACTTACTATTTTCAGTAAAAACTGGGTGCAGCAGGAGGGGCGTGACAAGTGTCCCATGAAAACGAAGTCTAGTGTCAATATTGTCCTTTTTCTGTGAGGTTTGCTCCACATAGAGATGCAAGATGTAGTATTCATAGAGTTCTCCAGACACAAGGCTCTGTCAGAGATAAGCATGTTAGATGTGAGAATACTTTTTCAAGTAAAAACCGCAAATTCCTTTAACGTGCAAATAATCAGACAGTTTGACTGCCTGCCCTCCATCCTAGTTTCATGTCATGCTTTTTCACCTTCCTGTATCCTCCGTCAGCATTATAAGGGATGCTGATGTGGACTGTGGTGTTGCGGTTGTCCACAATGTAGCCTCTCTCCTCAGCAACTGATTGCATCATCAGTTCCCCATTGAGTCCAACACTGATCTGCGTGCTGTCGAGACTCGGATACAGCGCCTCTGGAGTTTCCCACATTATGTAACCACGGTCAAACAGTCCTTCATCTGTGGGCACATTAGTTTTTGCTTCAATATGAATAGTCAAATTTTTTTTTTTTTTTTTTTTTTAAAGGCAAAACTACAGCAAACAAAGCCATAACACTGACGCATGGAGCAAGCCACCACCAGGTCAACCATGAAGACCAACCAGCTTTGTCGGGAGAGCAGAGTTGCATGGACAAGCTCTACAGGAACACCATTCACCTGGAGAGAGACCCATGATCAAAAATGGACAATCTAATAAATGCAGTTACCATAACTGAGTGTTGAGTAATATAGCTATCTAGTCTATTCTATAAATACCATTGGTAAGGCAATTCATTTTTACTGTACTTGCAAATTTAGATATTTACCTCAACACTAAATGACTCAGGTTGTCCATATGCTGTACGCAACACAAGCCTTCCATCTGTAAGGTTAATAACATAGCCTTGCTTCCGAGCGTCTGAGAGGTTCATGGGTGTTAACAATTCCCCATCTTTCTGGAACATCACCTGCCACGGTGAGGGGAATGAGGAATACGCCTGGAAGTAGTAGAGCTTTGTTTACTTCAAGTATATATATATATATAGTATGTGGCAAGAATCCAACTCCATAACAGTACTTAAGTTGAAACATACAGGTTTAAAAGCAGCATTCCAGACATCCTTGTTTGTTTCAGATACACAAGCAACTTCCCTCCGCACAGACACCTACAAAGAATCCAGGATTAGCAAACACCTAAAATATGTTCCCTGAATAAACTAATACAAGAGCCAAGCTTACTTCCATGTAGTTCACCTCACAGGTAACCTCTCTGGGAGACCAGCGAAGAGAGGGAGAACAGGTCTTGTTTAAAGCATGGGTGACAGGCTTTCCTTCATGGTTTACCAACAAGTTGAAGTTGAATGTGAACAGCTCATCAGCCTGAAAGCCAGAAGAATATGTTGAATGGTGTCAGGGCTGCAGAAAGCTGGAGCTGCTGCTTTCTGAGTTTCTACATACTTTGTTGTCAGTGTGACAGCTGAAGTAAGAGGCTCTGAGCTCCACATGACCCAGCAGAGGCAGAACCATGAGACTGTAGCCACACTCTGCTGCATACTGTTCAGTAATGGTGTACGCACCTGTTCTGTCTGAAGAACAATCATAGTATTTATGTATTTTAACCTGCCTCTGCAACATGGCATCTAACATGGAGTTCAGTTTGTGAATAAAGCTATGCAGCACTCACCAACAGCCTCAAAGTGAGGTTCACTTCCAGCAAAGGAGAGATCAATAGCTATCATGAAGTGACGATCACGACATTCCATATGAACTCCTGCATGAACACATAAAAATTTGAAATTGTGAACTACTTTGTCAATTGTTCTGAATAAAAGCAAACATTTAAAGCTTACCACTGGGAACACGATCACATTTTGAAGTTGCCCACACAGACAGGAGTAAGGTCACACTGAAAGATAAAGGGATATGAATGTATCAAATGCATCAATGCAAACAAACATTTCCTAAATTGCTGTGCAAATACCTTACCCAAGGTAAAAACCAAAACCCATAGCCACTGACGCGTTAGCAGTGTCTAAAGCTAGCCTGGCTGCTAGCAAACTACATCTGCTAACCAACACAAGCCAAGCTGAATCACTTGCTTTGTATATCCTGACCACACTGGCATCATGTGGAAATACCTCCTGCAGCAGCTTTAATTCGTCTAGGTCCTCACCAATCAACCAGCTGCTACACCCACATGTGTAGCCTGTTAGGAATCAAGCATCTTTCAATCAGTGGATCTTCTTTAGAGCACATTCTGACTTGTGACAGCACAAGTGTTGATAAAAACATTATTAATGGCGCCCCACTGAATCAGCATGTTCAATATAAAAGCTTAAAATTTAGACACAAAAATGCAAAGTAAACATTCATAAGGTTATTAAATCCACTTATATTCTTGTGCCTTGATGCCTCGGTATGTCAGAAATCAATTCCACTTTCTTTTTTACTTTCTATATCAGTAGTAGTAATAACATTAACACTGCTCATAAACCATGAGTGCACATGTAAAGCATAAGTAGACAAGGTTTACCAGCAGTCTTTAATTAATACCTGAAATGCCTCTTTACAAAAAACTGTATGAACCTTTCGCTGATTATCACATACATTCTTGGACAAACAAAAAAGATACATAAAGAATTTCACACAAATACATCAAATGATAAAAGAACGTTGAGTTATTTACAGGTCCAGTAGCAGCATGAAAATAAGAATCCATATCATCTACAGGAAATAATAGAAAAGAGGAGGGCATTAAATATCTTCATAAACACAGATATAATAATTGCCTTTCACATATTTGATACTACAAATGTTAAAAAATGTTTCGGTACAATTAACTGCACATTTAGCACAGAGTTGTTGATTTGAATACAGTTTAAATAAAGTTTCAGAGTAGCACTACCTTAATGAAGTAAACGTTAATGTCCTAAATTCACCCTCCATTGTCCTTGACCTGAATGCAGTAAATTTTAATACATAAATATTACAAATGAAAGAGCAGATCAGAATTATTGGAACACTGTAAGTCACACTTTTAACACACACACACCTGTGTTGGCAGTTTCCCTATGTGTGACGAATGACTGCTCCAGAGATGAATTCAAATGAGGATGGATAGCAAAAGTAGTCGTATCGTTCGCTGGGTAGCGGCACTGGATCGTCAGCCTAAAACAGACTTCTTTAATACCAGTTTGATTTTCTAAAAGCAGAATTAGTTCAGTGTACATTTCTCACCTGTATGGAGAATCTCTGCGTATGACCGGATCAACAAAAGACAGAACACCTTTAGAGTAACTGATCTGGTTTTCATAAACCAGATAGTTTCCCTCAGTCTAAAGAGATACGAAGAAGCAAGATCAGGGGGCGAAAGGCACATTTTCTCTGTGAATTTTATATAAGTAAAGGCTCTCACAGTCACAGTTGTCCCGCAGGAGTTGAGGCTGAAGCTAAACAGAGCTCTAGCACTGTCCGTCTCCAGTGGAACACAGCTGGGATCTAATAGTGTGGTCTGGTTGGGCTGGGTGGGTGGGATGGTGTGGGTGGTGTCAACTATAGCCACCATCCTCCCTTCAGGCAAACACACTGTCAGAGACACAGTGTGAGTGTCAAGGTGAAATACACTACCGTTTAAAAGTTTGGGGTCACCCAGGCTATTTCATGTCTTCCACAAAAACTCACACTTTTATTCATGTCCTAACATAACTGCACAAGGGTTTTCTAATGATCAATCAGCCTTTCAACACCATAAGCTAACACAATGTAGCATTAGAACACAGGAGTGATGGTTGCTGGAAATGTTCCTCTGTACCCCTATGGAGATATTCCATTAAAAATCAACCATTTCTAGCTAGAATAGTCATTTACCACATTAAGAATGTCTACACTGTACTTCTGATTCATATAATGTTATTTTCATTGAAAAAAAATGCTTCTCCTTCAAAAATAAGGACATTTCTAAGTGACCCCAAACTGTAGTGTATATAAACAGTGATAAGTTGAGAAATGTTACTCTACCTAGAAGTTCTCGAACAGGAAAGCTACATTTATGGACAAGGCTATCGTGTTCTTTCAGAGTTTCTGCTTCCACAACAGATACTTTGACTCCAGCAACAAGACCCTGCAATGTCAGCTTCTAGATGCAAGAAGAGAGAGAAGACATGTTCATTATCACTGCAAAAAATGGGATATAGCGGCAATGTAAATGTGGTTGAATCAGAGTGTAAATAGGCGCAAACATGAGGTCTTCCATAGACTTGATTTCAAGGATCCATTAGGTGTTAAAAAAAACTCTCTCTACACTGGGATGGGTATGAGAAAACAAGCCTCACAAGTGTTCCTAGTCCTTGACCCCAAAATGCCAACAACGTAAAGGAATAATAAAGCAAAACTAAATAAAGCAAGCAGAAATAGTAGAGATCAAGTTAAAAAAAACTAGTTCTGATTACTTCATAGTTCATCACAGGGCTGTAGAAGGGGATCTTCACAGTCAAGTAGTCCTTTTCTGCCTCCACTATAAATCCACCCATCTCCACCAGGTCCCAATCCAGCCTGTGGGTTCCGACAAAGAGCTCCCACTGCAGCTCGTCCAGAGCTCCATAGTGCAGTAGCACCAGCAGGCTGCTCTCTGTGCACTTCCCCTCCAGCCAGGGTGAACCTGGATCTACACCAAGATACAGTTGTGAACAAAAGTTTACATACGCTTGTAAAGACCATGTATATCATGGCAGTCTTCGTTTTCCAGTAACTCCTACAACTCTTCATTTTCTACAATGGAAAGATTGAAATACGTACATCTTTGTCACAAATATGTCATGACCTACAAGGAGGCAAAGTCAACAGTCCACTGAAACAGGTTGGCTGCTCTAACCATTGCGCTTCTTATAAAGAAACCTCTAGATCAGGGGTGTCAAACATGTGGCCCGCAGGCCAAAAGTGGCCCACCTGAGGGTCCAATCCAGCCCAGAGGATGACCTTGTAAAGTGTAATAATTACAGAAAAGACTTTAATGGCAGATTGTCAACTTGTAAAACTATACATTTAAAATAATTTCTAGATCATGACAAGTTGTCTTGATCATATAGTAAAATACTATATTGCTCTTTTGTCATTTTGTGTCTCAGTTTTGTAATATTTTGTCTTGTTTTTGTTGTTTTTTGTCGTTTTCTGTCTGACTTTTATCGTCTCTCACATTTTTATCATTTTGCATTCCTTTGCTTCCTTTGTTCTTTTTGCCTTTTAATATCTTATTTTTTAAGTCTTTATTTAATGTCTACTGTTGCACGAAGAGAGAGTAACGAAATTTCAATTCTTGGTATGTCATGTACATATTGAAGAATTGACAATAAAGCTGACTGACTTTTGTGTCGCTTGTGTTTTTTTGTCTTATTTTTGTCATTTTGTGTTTTGCTTTATTCATTGTTTTGGGTATCGTTTTTGTCGTTTTTTTTCTCGCTTTTGTCATTTTTTGTCTCGTTTGTGTTCATTTTTTTGTCATTTTTTTGTCTAATTTTTTTTCTCTTTTTTTATTGTTTCATGTCATTTGTCTCATTTTTTGTTATTTTGTTTCTCATTTTTGTCGTTACGTCTCATTTTTGCGATATTTTGTCTTGTTTTTGTTTTTTTGTCTTTTTTAAAAAATGAAATACTATATTGTTCAGTTCCAGATACTTATGACTAAATGTTTTGTTCCTTTGTAGACACGCTGTGATCTGGAAGTTGTAATGTGATGAATGATAAACTGAGGCATAATGTTGTTAAAATTTAATTTATTGTTCTTAACAAATTTTACTTTGTTCATGATGTTTTGTAAAAGATAATTCCTTAAATGTGAAAATTTTCAGAATGCACTTTTTTTGCACTAAAACAAAGGGAAAAATTTAGAGTTGTCATTATTTATTGGTTGTTATGCTGTTATTTTACTGGTCCGGTCCACTTGAAATGAAATTGGGCTGAATGTGGCCCCTGAACTAAAATGAGTTTGACACCCCTGCTCTAGACAAAAGCCCTCCATTTTTGAGAAATCAGCAAAAATCACAACACAGTCACAAAACTTTAACACAAACTGTGAACATATTTTATGTGGAAATTAAAAACTAGGAATACAGTTCAAAAAGCACAGAATCTTTCTTAAATACTGGTTAAATAACTAATAAACTGTTGGGTCTAAATCTACAATATAGGAACTTAGCACACCCTGGCTAGTAATCCGAGGCTGCCTGGAAGATGAGAAATGAACCCAAAAACATATACGGCATTTCAAAATGGCTGGCAGCAAACTGCACTCACCTTCATATTCAACACTATGCTCTACAGTGGCTTGGTGGTAAAAGACCTCTTCAGTGGGTGAGATGGAAAGAGTAAAGATGAAAGTGAGGCTGAACACCTTATACCCACCACCTATATGCTGGGATCAGACAGCAGCTGGTTTCAGACACATTGATATTATGTAAATGTTTCAACCAGTTAGTGAGTCCATCTCACCTTTGGGATAATTTTTGGATGTGACAACGGGAGGCGAAGCTGGTATGAGTAGCTCCTGTTGGAGTGGGTGAGCCTGGACACCACGAAGTCTTTGTCACTCTGTCGTTGAGGGTTTTTGGACCAGGTTAAAAGGTTACCGCCACCGTCTACAGTCACTCTCTTGAGGTGCACGTGAGGTGGGAAGTGGCCTAAAGTGACTGAAAGCAATCCCCTGGGTGAGACTTTATCTGTAAAAGAAAAAATAGTTTCATAATGTGGCACACTCTCCAAGCCCTGTAGACATTCCTCCTACTGAATGATTTTTGTGTGTATTTAAACAAAATTCTAGTTCTATTCAGATATGCTCCCCTTTTAAGATCTCCACATACAACTTTTCAACTGTCCAAAATAAAACCTTTACCAGCTCAAATCACAATTACCTAATGCAGGGGTGTCAAACTCATTTGAGTTCAGGGGCCACATATAGACCAATCTGATCTCAAGTGGGCCGCACCAGGAAAATCACAGAGCTCCAAATTTTTCCCTTTGTTTTAGTGCAAAAATGTACATTCTAAAAATATTCATATTAATGAATTATCTTTTTACAAAACATTATGAACAAACAGAATTTTGTTAAGCAAAAAAAAAAAAAAAATGATTTCAACAACATTATGCCTCAGTTTATCATTTACACATTACAACTTCCAGATCACAGTGTCTACAAAAGAACAAAACATTTAGTCAAAGATATCTGGAACTGAACAACAGTATTTTATTTTTAAAAAGACAAAAACAACAAAAACAAGACAAAATATTACAAAAATGAGACACATCATGACAAAAGCGAGAAACAAAATGACAAAAAATCTGACAAAAAAGTGACAAAGCGACAAAAAAATGAACACAAATGAGACAAAAACGACAAAAGCGAGAAACAAAACGGCAGAAACGATACCCAAAACAATGAATACAGCAAAACACAATATGACAAAAATGAGACAAAAAAACACCAGCTGGACAAAAAGGAAACACAAAATGACAAAAACACAAGACAAACGATAAAAGTCAGACAGAAAATGACAAAAAAACAACAAAAACAAGACAAAATGTTACAAACATGACACAGAAAATGACAAAAGAGCGATCTAGTATTTTATTTTACGATCAAAACAATTCGTCATGGTCTAGAAATTATTTTAAAATTATAGTTTTAAAGATGTACAAATTGCAGTTAATGTCTTTTCTGTAATTTTTACACCTTACAAAGTCATCCTGCGGGCCGGATTGGACCCTCTGGTGGGTCTGTTTTGGCCCGCGGGCCGCATGTTTGATGCCCCTGACCTAATGTGATTCTATAATTGTGATACACCACCACTGAATGTTTACATCAATTAAATATACATAAAATGGACCAAGAAAACCTTACCTTTGGTCAAGACCAGGGTTTGTGGGATGAGAGGAGTCTTAAGGAGCCTAAAAGAGCGATGTTGAGTGAGAGGAAAGCGCTGGTCCTCCCACTGACTCATGAACAGCAGATCCACTGACATGGACTGACTGTACTGTCCCCTCACAGCACCACTCTGGAAATATTGCAGCACACATAATGAAAGATCAAACCCATTTCAGTCTCATAATTATTTTGCAAACTATGAATGATTTCCATTTCTTTCTTTATATATTTTAGTTGTATTATCAACAAGTAGGCTGGTATCAACCAACGTATTTTACTCACTAAGTAGCGCATCCCAGTGCAAGTATGCAGAAAGAAATACTGTTTCTCTCTCTACGTCGAAGGGGCAGAAATATACAACAAACTGTACACTGAGCATCTTCAAGAGCAACTGCATCTGTGCATACCCAACATAAATGCACTAGCTGTTTTTAAAATCCATTCAGTGTATATTTTTATATTCCCATATGAAAGATTAGCCCCAAAAAAATCTAAATTAGACAAAAGATTTATCTTAGGACACCAGGTTAGCCACCACTTTCCTATTTACATACCTGAATATGTACACCCTGGGCTCCTGCTGGAATCCTGACCTCGATTCGCTCCTCCTGCAAGACGACCTTGTAGCCCCTCTCTACGATGTCAGATTCACTCAGAGAATGGCCGTTCACACCAATCCTTATGCCTCTGTCCCTGAACTGCCCATGAACAAGAGGAGAAATAACATAGGGGACGGTCCACAGCAGGTCAGAGCCATCTGCCGTGGCCTCACCTGATGGTAAACAAGAGAGAGGAGAGGGGGTTATATGTCAGAGACTGCATTTTTCAGTCTGCTGAATTGCATTGCATGAATAATGTGATATTAGTGAACTGTACAAACTCAGAGCACAGGCAATAGAGATGTCAACAGCCAGGAAGGCAGCTCTGTACAAGATGAATGAACTGACGACCTCTAAATCCACCCCTTTTTCCTGGGGAACATAATCCAAAACAAAACACACAAGCATCCAGAAGATTCAGAAACTGACACTAGAAGCAAAGGTTTAGAGCAGGGGTGTCAAACTCATTTTAGTGCAGGGGCCACATTCAGCCCAATTAATCTCAAGTATGCCAGACCAGTAAAATCACAGCATAACATCCAATACATAACGACAACTCCAAAATTATCTTTTGTTTTAGTGCAAAAAAGCACATTCTGAAAATGCTCACATTTAAGGAAGTATTTTTACAAAATATTATGAAGAAACTGAAATTTGTTGAGAAAGAGAAATTCAGTTTCAACAACATTATGCCTCAGTTTATCATTTAGAGATCACAGTGTGTCTACAAAGACACAAAACATTTAGTCACAGGTATCTGGAACTGAACGATACAGTATTTTACTTTAAAAAAGACAAAAAAATGAACAAAAACAAGACAAAAATGAGACACATGACAAAAGCGAGAAACAAAATGACAAATAAGTGAGACAAATGACATGAAACAATAAAAAAAGACAAAAAGATGGGCAAACAACACAAATGAGACAAAAAAATGACAAAAGCGTGAAACAAAAAAAATGACTGAGACAAAAAACAAAAAAAGGAAAAGGAAACACAAAATGACAAAAACGTGAGACAAATGATAATAGTCAGACAGAAAAAGACAAAAAACAACAAAACAAGACAAAATATTCCAAAAATGAGACACAAAATGACAAAAGAGCAATATTGTATTTTTCTTTATGATCAAAACAACTTGTCATCATCTAGAAATTATTTAATATTTATAGTTCGACAAATTTACAAACTGCAGTTAATGTCTTCTCTGGGATTTTTACACTTTACAAAGTCATCCTGCGGGCCGGATTTCACCCTCCGGAGGGCCGGTTTTGGCCCGTGGGCCGTACGTTTGACACCCCTGGTTTAGAGTAAGTAAACCATGCGGCCTAATCCCCAGTAAATCATACGGTACCTTGACAAAGTATGACAGCGGGGAGGAATAGGGACAGCGGAGGATTAGACGTGAACTGTGCAGGGAGATGTAGTAGCCGAGAGCAGAAGCCTCTCTTAGAGACAACAACATGGCTTCCTCTGACCCAGCTTCACCTGTGCGGAACGTAACAGCCACATCTGCCTCATCATGTCCCTGTTTAGTAAAAAGAGATGTCTAATCAGTGAATAGATGCAATTTAAGAAGCCACTCGCCCTTCGTACGGGAGACAAATAAATGTCTGGCCAAGTGTGATCTACTTACATCCTTATGTTTGGATGTAACAGGTAGTATAGGTTGCTGGATGGAGACCTAGAAGGAGAACCACAAGGCCTGATACACCCTCACACATTCCACAACAAGGACAGCACCATATGAGACATGCACTTTCAAATTAAAATACATGCTGTAACAGCTCTTCTCCAGAAAGCTAAGCCATTGCCAGATCAGTATTACACACCAATTTTAAGCAAAGTGTCACATAGGAAATGGAGAAGCTGCTCACAGATGGAAATTTTTAAAAGGTTTGGACTCTTAGAAAACAAAAATAAGTATTAAATCTTACAAAAAACACCATGCACACAGGGAGATTGCTTAACCCTTAGATGTACGAGTGATTAGACCTTACACTCTTCCATAAATGGGTAAAAAAAACGATGCGAATTCATGTGTTTTTCTAGCATTTTTGTCATTTTGGTTAAAAATAATCATTTGCATTCTATTTTGGACCACCCAAGAATGATTTTATGATTGAAATGTGTTTATTTTTCACTTTGTTACAGCTTTTGAATGTTTTGATAATTGAAAAAGAAGAATATTACATAAACCAGCAATAGAAGAATATCAACATCCACTTTGTTGACATTTTTCCACTCTTTTCCTCTAACTGCTGCTGCTCTCCGTCCCTCCAAGTTTGTGCATCACCTCTTGTATGATATTATCAGTGATAAAGAGCTTGGGGGAGTAATACAAATATTACAGTTTCTTTAAAATTATAAAAGGTAATTTAAAAATTGAAATGGAATGATACCATAAACATATTTTTTGAGGAACAGCTGGAATATGAAATGATAAAAAAAACTTTTCATTAAAAAGATATTGCAAGAAAATGACCTCACCGGGTAATTTTTGACCCAATTAGTGCATCTAAGAGTTAAATAGTATACTACATCTTTTGAATAAATGTCGTACTGTTTTCACAATTACCAAAGGAAGTCAAGTTCCCGATTCACCTATATCTGGTTTAAATTTTGAATAAACTTGCATTAAAGTTCTCACTGTTCTGACCTTGCGCATAGAAACAAAAATAAAAATATAACCTGAACCAAGAGTCAGAGGATGCGCAAGTATAAATGTGACAGGATAATAATACAGGCTAGTAATTCACCTCCATGTAGTTTTCCTCACAGACTATCTCTCTAGTGCTCCACTGGCCCTGCAGTGAGCAGTGAAGCTGAAAGGGGAACGCTGTCATTTTGCCGTCCGCCTGCAAATTTACAAACCAGAGACGTAGATGATAGTCTGTTCCTGCCTGCAGAGGAGAGACACAAAATAGGAGCTTCAAATGAAGGTCATTAATAATCCTGCACCACATCAATGCATCAAACTGAGCTGCATTTACCTGCCTGACATGACAAGCCAGGAATGAGGCACGAAACACAAGGTCTCCAACATCATTGATTAGGATGGAGTAGCCACACAGTCTGACCTCCTGATAAGACAGGAAGTGCGATCCAGACTGGTCTGGTGACGTCAGACATTTATAGTCAAATGATTATCAACATTTATATCTTGTTTACCAGCAAAAATTGTTTTTCCTAGTAACTTTACATGAGGGTTGAGACACATACTGTACCTTCAAAGTAAAATCGAATCATCGGGGTAAGGAAGCTAGATTTGACAGAAAGCCAGAAGTGACGCTCGAGACATTTGGTTTGAAATACTCCTGAAAATACGAAGAGTGGCATAAATACTCAAATGTATGTGACATATAAGATAATGTCACTGAAACTGAAAATGCATCAAATTGAAATTATATATAATTCACACGTTTCAGCCTTTAGCATCCATCTATCTATCTATCTATCTATCTATCTATCTATCTATCTATCTATCTATCTATCTATCTATCTATCTATCTATCTATCTATCTAAACACTACCATTCAAATGTTTGGGGTCACCCAGAGAAAATACTTGTGCAACTGCCGTATGTTAGCACATGAATAGAAGTGTAAGTTTTATATATATATATATGTATGTATATTTTCTATTGGATCAAACATTACTGCTAAAATTACAAAAAAGCGTTCTTTTATCTCGATACAAATTGCCACTATATACTTCTTTTTGAAAATCTAAGTCTGTTTCTACAACAGCACCAAAGACTAAATATATCATTACTTTTATTCTATTCTGTACATTTACACAGTTCTTCAAATTTACAACTCCAAATTCAATCTAAAAAAAAAATCAAAGTTCAGATTTTGGCAATATGTTAACTACGAAAGGACATTTTTTCACAATAACATATAAAATGCAAACCATGAACGTGATTATTTTACTTATGATTGTCTCTAATTGTCATATAGACATATTAGTGTGTAAACACATCAGTAGAGACGTTGCTTTCAAGCTGGTAATAATCAAAGTTATACTAGTTTAAATCATATTATCCTGTCTACACTGAACATGTCATTGTATTACTGAGCATCTTGTCCTGTATATGTGACAAAGGAGAAGGACTTCCGGACTAAATGAGAAAGGATTATGATAGGGGTGTCAAACTCATTTTAGTTCAGGGGCCACATTCAGCCCAATCTGATCTTAAGTGGGCTGGACCAGTAAAATCACTGCATAATTACCTATAAATAACGACAACTCCAAATTTTTCCTTTGTTTTAGTGCAATAAAGTACATTCTGAAAATTTTCACATTTAAGGAAATAAGGAAAGAAACTGAAATTTGTTAAGAAAAATAACTTCAATATCAACAACATTATGCCTCAGTTTATCATTTACACATTACAACTTCCAGATCACTGAGTGTCTACAAAGGAACAAAACATTTAGTCACAGCTATCTGGAACTGAACTATACAGTATTTTACTGTAAAAAAGACAAAAATCAACAAAAGAAAGACAAAAATTACAAAAACACCTAACAACAAAAGCAAGAAACAAAATGACAAAAAAAAATTGACAAACAACATGCAACAATAAAAAAAAGAAAAAAAAATAGACAAAAAAAGTTACAAAGCGACAAAAAATGGGCAAAAACTAGACAAAAAATGACAAAAGCATGAAACAAAAGACAAAAGCGACACCCAAAATGATGAATAAAGCAAAACGCAAAATGAAAAAATGAGATAAATAACACAAGCAGACAAAAAGAAACACAAAAACATGAGACAAACGATAAAAGTCAAACAGAAAACGACAAAAAACAACAAACCATGACAAAATATTACAAAAATAAGACACAAAATGGCAAAAGAGCAATATAGTATTTTACTTTATGATCAAAACAACTCATGGTCTACGAATTATTTTAAATTTATAGTTTTACAAATTTACAAATTGCAGTGAATGTCTTCTCTGTAATTTTTACAATTTACAAAGTCATCCTGGGCCGGACTGGACCCTAAGGTGGGCCGCTTTTGGCCCACGGGCTGCATGTTTGACACCCCTGGATTAGAGGATAATTTGTTGACATGGCTTCAGTAACATCCACAGCTCAGCCTCCTGAAGGAACCCTGGAGTTCACTGGTACTATTATTGTGTAATTTCATGAAACAGACATTTTGGCTCTCTAGCACCCAGTTACATGTTTCTTACCTTCTGCCACTGGACTGGGAACACAGGGAGGTAAAACCAGGAGCAACACCACACTGAAACAAATACACGTCTTCAGTAAAAGTGCGACAATGAACCGACGCTGAACCGACGCTATCTCCGGCTGTCCACTCTGACACTTACCCGCAAAAAGCACTGAAAATAGACATATTACTGTCATTCTTACAGCACATTTAGAAGTAGTTGGCTGTCAGTATTATTTCCCGCTGGGTGACGACATTTGGTCACCGGCTAATTGAAAAGCTAATTAGCACGCTAGCTCTGCGCCGCTTCTTCTTCTTCTGGGCTTTTACGGCAGCTTGCATCCTGTAGCTCCGTTTTCTTGACTGTCTTCTTCATAAACAAGGGTGACAGATATCACAATTACCCTCGAAGTATTTTTTTAAAACAACACAAACGTTTGTCTTTGGGCATTTGTGTAAATCGCTGTTTGACATGAAAACTTAAATAACTGAGGCGCAGAATGACAACTTGATCCTACAGTGACACCTAGTGGTCAGAGTGTGACTTGCCCCTGACTAAACAGAGCAGATGTGTTGTTAGGATCCGACACATTGTTGGCTTAACTCACTTCAGCAGTCATTAGATACTAACCTGATTACTGCATAATTTTCGAATCATTTTATAGTAAAAGAAATTAAAAACCTGAGTGGGCTTTAGACAAATTAATACCTTCATGCTTTGCTTTTAATGCTTTACCCAGATTCTGCATTGATATCACAGTGAGTGCCTTGGCTTTATTACTCCACCAAGGAGTATGGCGGAGTTATGTGATGATCTATGTAAGTTTGTCTGTTTGTCTGTCTGTTAGCAACATTATCGGTACTCAAAAAGAGATAAACGGATTTGGATGAAATTTTCAGGGAAGGTCAGAAATGACACAAGGACCAATTCATTAGATTTTGATGCGGTTTATAGTCTGGATCCACGATTTTTTTTTTTAAAGATTTCATCCGTCGTAAATGATACAACTACTGAGCAGCCCCTCTGAATGCTTTTCTAGTTTATTATGATTTATAGCTCTCTGTAACAAAACACTCAACATGACAGACAAATATTTGGACTTTAGTAATTAGATCATAGTTTAATAAACAGAAAATGAATGTCCTATTGTTTTTGCTCAACTATGTCGTGTTATTTTCGAGGACTTTAATGCACAAAGAGGTGTTTTATTATTAATCTTACTTCTGGAAGAAAAAAAATGGATTTTATATAAGCACAAGCTAAAGCTTTTGGCCTTCACAGCTGAACACTAAACATCTGTTAGTAGATCTAGACAAACTCTGCAGACAATGCACCAACAACAAAATAAGGCGTAAACTCCAAAAGGCTGCAAATGGGAAGCTGTGAGAATGAATGATCAAGAAAATATCATTATTATTATTATAATACAGTATTTAAATTAAAAAGAAGAAACAAAAAGAACATTTGCCATGAAATGATAGATTACTTCAGGGTTTTTTGTCTCCTTTGAAGTCGCAATGAACAAGGAAAATGCCAACACCTACAGCATCAGTGGTGATTCTATCGGCACCTACACTAATGAAATGAATGCAAATTTAAAATGATTTCTATATCTCGACAAGTTGTAAAATACTATATCATTCAATTCCAGATACCTGGGACTAAATGTTTAGTGCCTTTGTAGATACACTGTGATCTGTAAGTTGTAATGTGTAAATGATAAACTGAGGCATAATGTGTTGAAATTTCACTTATTTTTCTTAAGAAATTTCAATTTGTTCATAATGTTTTGAGAAAACGGTAGTTCATTAATAAGAATATTCTCAGAATGCACTTTTTTGCAGTAAAACAAAGGGGAAAATTTGGAGTTGTCATTATTTAAAGGGTATTTTGTTATGATTTTAATGGTCCGGCCCACTTGAGATCAAATTGAGCTGTATGTGAATTATGTTGGCCGAAACCAGCTCCACAGCAATCAGTGAGGCCTTAAAGAAATAAATCCATCTTTGTGTTAAGAATCCAGAAATCAATAAAATGAACAAGAAACCCCCTGAACTTGTTTTATTTATCTAAATATGAAAATGCAAATCTAGCTATTTGAAATGTTACACATGAAAAAAAGCATTACGCTTTTAATTTCTTGATTCTCACCCTGAAGTAACCAAGCAACAATGTCATTAACAGTGATGAAACCCTGCGTCAAACAGTGAACAAATCATCAGTTTCACATTGCATGCTTTAAATAGAAAGTGACCTTTGCTATGACTGTGTTCTCCTCTATCCACTCCACAGGACTCTCACTAATAAGTTCTATTACTCAGCCTTATATCACAACACGACTTGACTCAAAGTAACATTTTCCAAGTAGTTGAAGATGTGGTGACACACAGGATTCCAGCTGTGCTGCTCTGGCAAAGGAGAGGGACCCAGCGCTGCGACGACAACAAAAACACAGCTCCGCTGCCTCCACAGCTGCTGCTACTTTATGAAAATGGTGTCATGTGTCAGCCGTTAGTCACGATTAATGAGCTTTTTCATCTACAGTTAATCAGCCAGCGGTTTCTCCGGCTGATTTTCAAAAGTTTGGGGTCACTCAGAAATGTGCTTATTTTTTGAAATAAAAACAGTTTTTTTTTTCAATGAAGATAACATTAAAATAATCAGAAATACAGTCTAGAGCAGGGGTGTCAAACTCTTTTTAGTTCAGGGGCCACATTCAGCCCCATTTCATCTCACGTGGGTCCGACCAGTAAAATCACAGCATAATAACCAATAAATAATGACAACTCCAAATTTTTCCCTTTGTTTTAGTGCAAAAAAGTACATTCTGAAAATTTTCACATTTAAGGAATTATCTTTTTTACAAAACATTTTGAACAAACTAAAATATGTTAAGAAACATAATTCAATTTCAACAGTATTATGCCTCAGTTTATCATTTACACATTACAACTTCCAGATCACAGAGTACCTACAAAGGAACAAAACATTTAGTCACAGGTATCTGGAACTGAACAATATAGTATTTTACTTAAAAAAAGACAAAATACAAGACAAAATATTACAAAAATGAGACACATAATGTCAAAAGCGAGAAACAAAATGCCAAAAAAATGAGACAAAGGACACGAAACAATAAAAAAAAGAGACCAAAAATTAGACAAAAAAGGTACAAAACGAGACAAAAAATGACAGAAGCGAGAAACAAAACAACAAAAATGATACACAAAGCAATGAATAAAGCAAAACACAAAATGACAAAACAAGACAAGAAACACAAGCTGGACAAAAAGGAACACAAAACGAAAAAAACGTGAGACAAACTATAAAAGTCAGACAGAAAAACACAACAAAAACAAGACAAAATATTACAAAAATGAGACACAAAATGACAAAAGAGCAATGCAGTATTTTACTTTATGATCAAACAACTTGTCATAGTCTAGAAATTATTTGAAATTTATAGTTTTACAAATTTACAAATTGCAGTGAATGTCTTCTGTGTAATTTTTACACCTTACAAAGTCATCCTGTGGGCCGGATTGGACCCTCTGGAGGGCCAGTTTTGGCCCACGGGCCGCATGTTTGACCCCCCTGGTCGAGACATTGTTAATGTGGTAAATAACTATTGTAGCTGGAAACAGCTGATTTTTAATGGAATATCTCCATAGGGGTACAGAGGAACATTTCCAGCAACCATCACTCCTGTGTTCTAATGCTACATCGTGTTAGCTAATGGTGTTGAAAGGCTAATTGATGATTAGAAAACCCTTGTTCAATTATGTTAGCACATGAATAAAAGTGTGAGTTTTCATGAAAACATGAAAATGTCTGGGTGACCCCAAACTTTTGAACGGTAGTGTATGTGTCTTAATCGCCCCCGCTATCACTTTCCACTCTTTTTGAATCGTGTTTTGAGGCTTACAGCATAAATTCATGTTCAAAACTAGAAGTGACAATAGTTACAAGCGGAACACGATTTTCTCCTTTTGAACAAAGCCGTTTTGTTGTCATTTATGCAAAGAGCAAAACACTTACCACAAGTGTTTTGTTTTCAGTGTGACATTTGGATGTTATTTCTCGTTGATTTTTCACTGACTCAAAGTGATGGCACAAAGGGTGGGTGGGTGTTGGACTAGTTAGCAGTGTCCAGGCAGCCTCATTAACATTTGAGTCACATTAGTGTCATTAACAGCGCTGTACAACTAGCAGACCTCATGTTGTGCTTTGGACCCCTACAAGGCTGGTGTGGTTAATTATGACTGACAGACAGTAAGTCATGTTTACCGTTAAATATAAATGCATAGTCATTGTCTTCATTGAAACATTAACAATCAAAAAGTGAGTTCTTTGTCGTTTTGTTGGGGGTGTTTTGGGATTTGGTCTGTCCATGCTGTCACGGCTAATTAGGACCTTATCCTGTCCAGTGACACTTCTGTTCACGACATCCACCACACACCTCCTCATTTCCTCGCAGCCAGCCTCCTCCACCAATCACATCCTTTTGTTAGCCTGAGGATGAGGAGGATTGGAAGATGAAGAGGCCTATTTATCAGCTCAGTACATCTTACCTTGACAGTGATATCATTCAGCGCTTCCACCACCTACATCCTTGGACGTTTTTGGATATTTGCAGCCAAACCGCCAGTGCTAAAAACAACAATCGGGAAAGAGTGGGATCTGTCAGGTTGTGGTTTAAGGTGGAGATGCTTCGCCCTCAGGTGCAGGTTCTTCTGGTGGCTTTATGTTCATCTGTGGTGCTGGTGCGGGTCAACGGTGCTCCACACTGGGACATGCTGACAGAAACACTAAGAGCAGAAGTCACAAATGACAAGGTGAGTCACTGATATACTAAATAAGGTTTAAATAGCTTAGATGAACCCTGTAAAACCCACTGCTGCAAAAATACATCAGTTTTTATTTTTTCAATTATTATTTTGTATTTTATATATATATATATATATATATATATATATATATATATATATATATATATATATATATATATATATATATGCAGTTTTTTCTATTTTTGAGTTTATAGGGTTATGTCGATTATACATAAATAAATAGGTTGTTTCTACTAATATTTCTACGTACTTTAACAAGAAATTTGCAAATGTGACGTATCTCATGCCTGAACACTGGATCTGAACGATTTGAGACAAAGAACACTGAAAAATAAAAACAAAAACAACTTTTTAAGCTGAACATATGTTAAAAAATAGGTTGTTTCTACTAATATTACTCCATAATTTTTTAAAAAATGGGCAAATGTGATGTATCTCAGGCCCAAAAACATTGAAAAATTAAATCCTTAAACGAAAATAAAAACAAAAAAAAGGTTTTCAGTTGATTATACATAAAAGATTGTTTCTGCGAATATTTCTGCGTAATTTAAAAAGAAATGTGCAAATCTGACGTATCTCAGGTCCAAAAGCGCTGAAAAATGAAGTCCTTAATACGTCACATTTGCACAGTTCTTTTTAAATTATGTCAAAATATGAGTAAAAACAATTTATTTACATATAATCGACATAACGCTATAAAACCCAAATATAGAAAAAAATCTGCATATATATATATATATATATATATATATATATACATATATACATATATATGTGTATATATACATATATATGTGTGTATATATATATATATATATATATATATATATATATATATATATATATATATATATATATATATACATATATATACACATATATACATACATACATACATACATACATACATACATACATACATACATACATACATACATACATACATACATACATACATACATACATACATACATACATACATACATATATATATATATATACACACACATTTAATAAAAAGAAATAAAACTGATGTATTCTTGCAACAGCTGGTTTAGTGTTGTTGACATTCTTCTTTTTCCTTTCATGGACAACTTTATCCTCTTGTTTTTCCTTTTGGGTCCTCCTCTAGGATCTGACTCGCATGCTCCTGCTGAAGCTCATGTCTGAACTGGTGGCAGCCAGAGGAGACGAGATGCTGCGTGAGCTGGAGGCAGAGGTGGGAGGCAGAGATGAGGTGATGAGGCGACACATTCCCCTCTCCCAAAGAGAGCGCAAGGCGGGCTGCCGCAACTTCTTCTGGAAGACTTTCACCTCGTGTTAGCACAAGAAGAGGGCTGCTCAAGTCAGAGTGTGTCGGTTTTTAAACGATACATTTGCCCACGTTTGCTCACTTTGTAGTAACTGCGTCATTTACTGCAAGATAAAATATGCAGATCTCTTGAAATTTGCAACAAGTAGCAAGGTTTGAAGACGAGTTGGGATGTACATGGTGTCAAAAATAAAATGTTCTGATGTCAAATGTTATGGTTGTCAGACTGTATCATACTTTCTCTTCTGTGAAGCTGAATCCCAGCTTTTTAGAATTTATACATATGAAGAAGAAATGCAAAAGCAGTAGAGATCCTCTTTTTGTTTGGAAAAAGCATCCAAGATCTAGATTCTTTATTACCTACAATACCGTACACTAAACAATATGGGTTTGAAGACGATTCCTGCTCAGGCAAAATGAGTCTTCAGACTGGAATCAATGGACGTGATAAGGATTGTCATCTGCAGTCAGGTGCAGTGTAGGTTCTGTGGAGCTGAAAATTACAAGCTTATATTCAGGTTTTAGGACTTTGCTGCACTTTGAAGAATTCAAGCAAAAGTTTGACAAAGAGTAGCAGAACCTCATGTATGTGGCTAAATTAGATGTGTTTTGTAGGATCTGGATGTGGGAACTGGGTGTCTTGTCGCCATAAAGCAGTAAGTACACACTACTGTTCAAAAGTTATACACAGAAATGTCCTTATTTTTGAAAGAAAAGTTGTTTTTTTTTCAATGAAGAAAACATTCAATTAATCAGAAATACAGTCTAGACACTGATAATGTAGTAAATGACTATTCTAGCTGGAAACGGATGATTATTTTTTTTTTAGTTATTTTTTCGGCCTTATTAGAAAGGTATATTTGAGAGGCAGACAGGAAACTAGGGAGGAGAATGGAGGAAAGACATGCAGTAAAGGGCCGTGAGCTGGAATCAAACCCAGGCTGCTGCATCAGGCACTATAACCCCTGTTCATGGGTCACCTGCTCAACCAGTAGAGCTATCTGGGCGCTACTGAACACAATTTTTTCAGTACAAAATGGCTTCAGAAGTGAAGTTTGCTGCAGTATTGTGGACGACTTTAATCCTGAAGCTCCAATTCACAGCATTTTAAAAAGACACACAATAAGGATGGTAATGAATGACTGCAACAGAAACAAAGCTACGTGATTCAAGGAGTATGACACAAGTGTTGGCATGACTCAGGATATTAAATTGACATCTGAGTAATAATGAAATGCTCGGTGATAAAAAAAAAAAGCAGGATAACGCTGACATAGTATATACATCACGAGATAAATTAACAAGAGATGTTTTAGCATGATCAATGTCGGTCACAAAATAAGCAGAATTCACAGACAAAAAACACAGTTTCAAAAGGATCGTTATGAAACTGAATGACATCCTTGAGGTAAGGCTTTCAAATTTCTAGCCCTTTAAGTTAAACATGTACAAAATGCGGACGGAAAGACAGAGGTTAAACACAATCGCAACAAATACTGTAGCTCCAAATGTCTCAGAGTGTCACACATGAGTGCAAAGATGAACAAAATTAACTTCACAAGTGAAGAGTTGTAAGATATAGCAAAGATCCATTTTAGGGGGAAATTATGCTCTCAGGTTAAATTCAACATTCATTATCCCAAACATAAAGTCATGAGTCATTTATTTACCCTTTTAAACTAGAAATGGATTTATAGAAGCAAGTATTACTATTTCCCCAAATGGCAAACATACAAACTCTTCACGAGGCTCAAGCTTTACACAATAGGATGCTCCATAAATGACTGACACCCTGTTTTCCATTAGGCAGGAGATAACGTTTGACTTCATTGCACCATCTTCTTCAATGTAACAGTCAAGTATCGACCAAAACAACGGATATTAAACAAAACCAAAAGCAAGACTGTGTTTTGTAGACATTCAAAAATGGCAAAAATCCTGTTATTACTTTAAAAAAAAAAAAAAAAAAAAAAAACTAAATGTGATGCCATAGTGTTGAGATGATCTAAGCTAGCAAGTATGGTTCTAGCATTTAATAAAAGCTAAAGAAAAAAAACATCTTGGTTGTCGAGTTAACTACACATTCCTTTCGTCTACATTTCTTGTTCTATTAGGCTACTTCACTGCAAGTTTCACTGCACTAAAGGCTACATGCGTTCCAAAATTTCCCGCCAAACCATCCTGTTATCTACAGTCACAGTTGTAGCTGTATTGTGTGCTTTAAATATGCTTTTGTGAAGCAGTTTAGCACGTTGATGTCCCAATCTTTAGATGGGATTTTCTATCATCCTATTTATCATCTGCAAAAAGTCTCATCTTCAGTCTTTAATCTGTTGTATCCTTCAATACTTTCATTGTCTGTGACAGTGATAGTCCAAGTGTTAATAATATGCAAGCTAATATGTGAGCAGTACCGCTGTGGATTCATGTTAAGTGGAGCCCAAGCTGCCTGCAGGTCAGGCCACTGTTATACTAAAACTGAGCTAAACATGAGAAATAATGTACCAAAAAAGTTAAGTAGGATATTCTAATGAAAATACACTAGTGATGCAGTTACACCAATACAACTCTAATATCTGAATCAGTAACATTAATAAAGAAAATTGCAGCTGCAGACCAACAGAGGGAACTACAGTAACGTCAGTTGATTTGTGATCAGAGCAGCAATGGGGGGGAAAAAGTAGCTCACGAGTCTGAACAAAGCAGGGGCATTTCCTGTCCTAATGTGTCGACTGAGCGTGGATTTGTGACGGTGAAAAGGCTGTAACGGGAGAGCAAATTCAGGACACCTTGTTAGCAGTCAGTGGAAATTTTGGCTGAGAGGTCCTGGATGCGGCGAGCGCTGCAGCTCTTACACAAGATGTGGCCATCCAGCGGGTAGCAGCCTCGACCCTCGCCTTCAGACGACAGCAGGAGGCCGCATTCCTGATGAACACACACAGTCACTTCAACTTAACAGTCTCACATGGACTCAAACTGGTCATTTATTCCTAAATTTACAAGGAAATCTTGCATTTTTTTGTGAGAAATCTTTTTCCATTATGTTAATCCGTAAATCTAAAACTGAATCTGGTGAGGTCAGCAGGTGTAAAATAAAGCTGAAAGGTTGTTAGTAGTGATAAAGTGAAGAACTAGTGAAGTGCAAGGGATTATTATGTATTTACCTGGGCCACAACTGAAACTATAATTGCCCACATATCAATAAGGGGAGTCAGAAAATTAGACTTCTGAGGTCACCGTGATTGATTAATGCCGACTGATGGTCTTGTTCTACCTAAAACTACAGCAATAAGAAACTACATGTTTCTTCTCTAAAATGCTGAAATCAACACATGTTGAAGATTCTGTTCATTCAATTCTATTTAAAAACATATATAACTGTACCAAGGGTTTGAAAAAAAAAGTTAACTCACCTCACAAACGTAACAGTTGACATGAAAGCTGCGGTCCAGAGCTACAATCCTGACAGTCTCCTCCTGCCCTGGTTCAGGCATGATGGGCTCACCACACACTGAGCAGCGAGGCGCATACTTCCTGTCACGGACAACAAGCATCAAAACTAAATTATAGGAAATTACCGACTATTCTGTGTAAGCTTGAGTTACTCGTGTCAAAATGTTGGTATGGTGTGTGAATCGGTGCACACCTGTGAAAGTCCTCTATGCAATGTATCTGAGACGTGGCGTCCACTGTAAAGGGCACCCCGTCCAAGCAGCAGTTACACACTATGCAGGTGAAACAGCGAGGATGGTAGGCTTTTCCCATGGCCCGCAAGATGCGATCCAGAATGGGTTTAGAGCACTTTGAACAACGCTCTAGTGTGCTCTACAAAAAACAAAGATGGAAACAACAGACTGCATCTCAGAGTAGAAATGACAGAGTACTACTGTAAGACAAAATGCAACATATGTCCCTGTTTATAAGGAATATACAATAGATAACAATTATTACAATATAAACTATAAAGGTACTCCACCATGGTTGTTCATTTTCCCATATGGCATTGTCAGAAATGCAGCATTTGTTTATTAGTTATCGACGATCAGAAATCACGGCAACATAGAATGTGGTCATTTAATATAGATGTACCCACAAACAAAATGACCTTGCGCTGAGCACAGGGGTGTGTTATGCATGTGTACGTTATGTACGGATACTGAATCATGTGACCTAAATATGTAGCGGGCTGCGGGAATTGATGGGACTCTGAAACACCCTCACAATTTAATCAATTGTTCCTTGTATCATTTCTGACAGATATGCAGGGGTCGATCTGTAGTAGGATTGCAATCATGTGATCGTCAGCAGGCAGCTGACGTAGTGTTCACTTGTCATAGTTACAGTGACGCCGTCTCACAATGAAACAGAAATCATTAACAAATCCGTGGATCCTAACTATAAGCTGCATCGGTGCCAAAATCTAATTAGGTGGTCCTTGAGACATTTCTGAACTTCCCTAAAATTTTCATACGAATCTGTTGGTCTAATTTTGAGTAATGTTGCAGACAGACAGACAGACAAACCAACACAGATTGTCACATAACTCTGCCGCAAAAATTATGCATTTTCAACACAATTAGAGATCACACTGTGCCACCATACCACCCAAAACATAACCACAAAAAGTGATAATAAGATAAACCTGACTATTTTCTTGTACCATGGTTCATATACTTACAATGTAACAGCTCTCACAGTAACTCTTTTTGTCAAGAGCGTAGAAGGGTTGCCCTCGGAGACGTGCGTGGCAGGTGATGCATGTGAAACACTCCACGTGGAACACTTGCTCCATGGCAATACAGCCGCTGCCATCACCGACCACGTTGTCGCCACAGCGGGCACAGCGGCCTGGTCGGCACAGAAATTCACAGGAAAAGTGTTACACAGCTGCACTTCTTTTGTCTTCTGCAATGTCACAGTGCTTGTTTAGAGGTGCCATTAAAAGTACCAAAATAGTCCTCTGCAGGGGGGTGGTTCATATCATACACCAGCTTCTTGGTGAGTCGATCCAGCTCTTCCTCAGGCCTTGAAGCGGTCATCCCCTGCTAGAGAAAAGTAGATACATGAATCGCGTATGTAACCAAAAACGTAAAAAGTCAAAGCTATTAATTGTACGGTTATTGTCACTTTCATAACATGCCAAGACTGAAATGCACCCACAGCAGATATCAGAAATTGTGTCCCTACCTTGCTGGACTGATAAGCAGGACTCTGTGCAGATCCAGACCCTGTCCGATTATTTTCCATCCCTCTCTTGGACACTGGAACCTGGTTAACTCTTCCTCCAGATCCTGAGCCGCTCCCCTTGTACCCCCCATCAGAGTGCATCTCCTGAACTTGCGAGCTGGGATGTGGTGGGTACCACCCTTGCGGACCCGTCTGAGTCTGGGGTGGAGGTCGTGACACATGTTGGCGAGGAGGGGGCGGGGTGTAGGCCTGTTCAGCCTGCCTCCCTGTCTGAGAGTAGGTGACTGGCTGTGCTGTCTTGACCTGGACGCTGAACCTGGGCCCAGTGGGAGTTGAGGCAGTGGTGTAGGACGCTGGAACGGGCTGAGGGTAGGGTTTAGGGCTTGAAGAGGAGTAGTAGTCCTGCTGGTGGGAAGTGGAGTACTGAGGTGTCTGGTGCTCGCTGGGGTAAAGAGGCGCTGGGTGGTACTGGCTCTGGGGATGAAGGTTGTAGCCCATGGATGGCCGACTCTGGGGAGGGGCTGCGCTCTGGTGTGCAGGCTTATAGTGATCCCCTGAGAGGTATTTGTTGTAAGGCACATTGTCGTAGAGCTGTGAGGAGGCAGAATATTAGCTAATTAAACACACAATTAGCCCAATGATGATGGAGCCAAACTTCACTCATCATTTATTTTTCAGTTATTCTGAAGTGTATTTTCATACTTGCGTGCTGGAGTCCTGTGGGTGGCTGTCCAGATCAGCAAGCATACTGGTGAGGGAGTCAATATCGGCATCAATTTTGGAGTGATAGCTTGCTGGCTTTTCAGGGCCACGATGCTAACGTAAAAGAACAAGCATTGGAAACACATCAGAACATCGTGAACTCTTTTTCGGCACTTCCCCAATTTCTCCCAATTGCTTGGAATTCCATATTTAAGTATTTAGAACAGCGCAAAACTCAAAACAGAAAATTCACCCACCATCAGTTCATAGCTGTCCATGTGAGGGCTCCAGTTGCGGTCTTCTTTGGGACCATGGGGGGGAGAGTAATAGTGATCGCCAGAGGAGTGATGAATAGGGCCACCTATTGTTTTGGAGAAGAGACATTGGAAACATTTGTCCAAGGCTCTTCAAGAAAGTTATCCTTAGACAAACACATTATTATTTTTTGAAAAGTACAAAACAACAGAAAGCAGAGGGCATATCCTCTGTTAAATGAGAGGTTCACAATCTGGCATCATGACTATATTGTATTACTGGTCATTCCTCCTATTAATACTATTTGTTAAGAGATGTATGCATGGCGTGCTTCTAACGCCCACTACTGCTCAAAAGTTTAGGATCACTTAGAAATGTCCTTATTTTTGAAAGAAAAGCAGTTTTTTCAATGAATATAACATTAAATGAATCAGAAATACAGTCTAGACATTGTTAATGGGGTAAATGACTATTCTAGCTGGAAACGGCTGATTTTTAATGGAATATCTACATAGGGGAACAGAGGAAGATTTTCAGAAACCATCACTTCTGTGTTCTAATGCTATATTGTCTTAGCTACATTGTGCAATTATGTTAGAATGAATGAAAATTGTGAGTTTTCATGGAAAACATGAAAATGTCTGGGTGACCCCAAATTTTTGAACAGTAGTGTAAGTAATGAGGACAAAATCCATGGTTCTGATTCTTAGCAAAAAAAAAAAAAAAGGAGGCTGCTGATCAGCCTGAGGTAGTGTGAAAATTCAACAATGCAAGACAGTCAGATCCCATGGGTGTTTTTTGACATTAATAATGTCGTCTTTGTAACATTGTCCTTTCATTATAGCTAAACAAGAAATCTCTGTCTGTGAAAATGCAAAGTGGTGAATTCATGCAAATAAAAGACTTTGTAAGACGCAAACATGATTTGTCCAGCTCAAACTGCTGAAGTCTCGTGTCCTCCATTGTCCACAACGAAACTGATTCAGAAAAGAATCTTGTCATGACTAGGAGGAATTATTATTTATCAAAAATATTTACAGAACATCATTATTTTACTGTTCCCTTAGAGTAACAATGTCTTCCTGTTTAAGTCTAACTGTATGCCTTTGTGCATGGTTCCTCTTTACTGTCGCTATCAAAAGATCAATGGGCAGAGTTAGTTATTGATGTTGGTGCCAGGGGGACATTCCTGCACATAAATGTTTCATAGAAATGACCCCAAATCATTTGCTACAGTTTGTGACTAGTGGTTTTCTTACCTGTGTGTTCAGTCGCCATGTACCTGTTGGTCATTCCTTCTCCGCCGTTCTGGTCATAGGGACCATATTTTGGTCTAAAGTCAGACGTGCCCTTCTTGTTGGGGGCTCGATAGATTGCTGCCCCAGCAGAGTGGGACATCTGGGGGACGGCTCGCTCTGGGCTATCCAGAGTCCTCGGTGGCAGCCAAGTGGGACCAGACATGGCAGGCTTCTGAGATCAAATGACAAAGGAAAGCATTTGTGTCATGTTGTTTTGTTGTTAAATTTTATGTTGTAATATAACTGAAGTGTACGTTATAATTGGTAATAATACGAAAGAATCTTTTAAGGCAAATCACAGTGATCTGCTTCGCCTGATAATGGTTTAGTGAATGTGCATGTTTTCTGCATCTAGCCATAATTTGCCTATTAAATACTACTGTGACTGTTGTGTGTGTTTATATTGCAGGTAACCAATGGAAACTAAAGGATGCTTCAGATTTAGTTTCCTATGGCAACGGGACACACACACTGAACAATAGACTCGCAGTTGAAGAGCAGGAAGAGAGAAGCTATTCTAAAAGGCTCGGGGATTTCCATCTGGCTAGCACATGCCCTGAAACTTGTTTGAGTGTGTTTCTGTGTACTTCGAGACACAAACAGTCATGCAAAAACATCTCCAACGCACATATACACACGATCCCATACAGACACACAAACAGGTGCAAATCTGTGGCTACCCCTAGCCCGTTATCGACCACAATAGTTATTGTCCTTGGATGTTTACACACCAGTATCATTTATTTCCAAATGAAGTTGAAACAAAAACAGGGCAGGAAATGTTGTGTAACGATATGTATCTGTATACACATGAACACCTGGCTCATAACAATATATTATGTATTCTCAGTGGGATAAATAACAACACAGGCACTCACAGCTGAGCTGTCAAAGTGCTGACTTGCACCTGAGGGTCTTCAGGTCTTGTATTAGAACTTCAATTTAAAAACATCATAATATTTCAAAGCAGGGCTGAACAATTTAAAACAATGCAATTAGTAAAAACGCAAAGGCTGTAATTTCGGATAAACATTATGTAACACATCTGACCCAGTGTTTCGGCTGTTTGTAAATTAAGGGTGTCCTCCTTGTGTGACAGTCCACATGTGGCAACACTCCATTAAATGTTTTAACTCTATTACAAAGCGAATATTAAGCTCAAGCAAGATTTTTATATATATATATATATATATATATATATATATATATATATATATATATATATATATATATAAATATAAATAAAATATCAAGTTAATCGCAACTTATAGAAGTGTCAGAAACTACTCAAAGAGTCTTTTAATGCTGCAATGTCAGAGAACTAACCTATTTTTGATACTGAATTTGCCATTTTAAACATTTTCCTTGAGGAGAACCTAACAAACATTGTTCTTGACAGCTCTATAAATGCTAGGAGCTGCATAACATTACCATGTACTTTGAATTTAGCCAGACCACATTTTTTAAACTAATCCTTTTTAAACAATGGCTCCGTGGTCTAGCTCTGTCAGTTCATACATCACTTTAGAATATATAAATGACGAATTACACATGATAGTTGATTTATTGTGATTAATATTAAATGCACAAAGTAAACAAGTGCATGCACTATTGCTTTAACTTTCTAGGAAAGCCACTGTGACACAGACACAAAGCCCAAATAGATTGAAAGCACTCACATAAACCACAGCAAATTAAATTCAAGTATTGTCAGGATGGAGAAATGAATAGCCCACTCAGGCTGATTGTATGTGGGTCATGTGGCCTTCATAAGTCTGTGATGGTAAGAGGATTATAATGATGTATGAGAGGATGATGCAGACATACAGAAAACACCTCGTTTATTTTTTTCACTTCAGCTATTTTAAGTTTTGCTATTCAGGGGGTTGTTGTAGTTACCATTAGACCAAGCAGTGTCAGCATGGACTTAAGTGACATTACACACTGACCACGTGGAGGAAAGAGTGACCACCACCACCTCCTCCACTGTCGACCTGATTTAATCCCCTGTCTGAATACGGATGAGGACACACTCAAATCCGAGGATGGCTGGGCCAGGAAATTAATCTCAACAGCTTTATCACTCTGAGTTTTAAAGCCAATTGTTGTGTTTTTCTGTGATTTAAAACAAAGCTCGCGGATTTGTGTATTATCGCGGCTGGGCTTCTAACTGAGGGTCAAAGAGGCGTATCGACTCCTCAAATGTCAATTGATGACAGTGACAAGAGTCATGCTGCCGGGAAAACACAAAGACTAGATCCGGTATATTCGAAAATCTAAATAACTCCACTGTAAGCGTTTCTGCAACACACAAATTTGATGCAAATGAACAAAAAACCCACACAATTTAAGGGCACCGAATATAAACTGCATCGAGGTTATCACCATTTATTCCTATCTTCACTTTATCACACTGCTCTTGCTATTCTGGAGCATTTTCAGCTGTTATTTTGAAGCCATGGGGCTATGGTTAGCTTAACATGTTTGACACACTGCAGCTTAATGTAGCGATTTCTGGTAGAAAATTTAACTAAAATAAGAGATAAACAGCGCGATTCGAGTGAAAACATGTCAGGAAACGGGTTTAAAACTACATCCGTAAATGCGAGTGTACAATTAAGTGACATTAGCAACATATTGGCGTTTCCTACCTTTTACAGCACCGTTACAGTGATTCTCTTCTTTCCTTCGGTCTCATCTACGAATCCAGAACAACATGAAATCAGTGAAAGGGAAAAGAAAAAAAACACATCAAAGCCACATCAGCAACATTTTCTCGCTTTAACAGCAACGTCCCGGACAGCAACATTATCTCATATGAATGACAAACTGTCCAGCTGTTCGTCCGAATCTGTCCTCTGTGCGTCACATAACAGAAAAACATACCACTTAAGTGATACAATCGCCCAAAATGAGGGATAATTAGCAAGAATTAACTTTAATAACAGGCTTGTTGACTTGTTTGCTAGCCTGTTTTGAACTCGAGCAAAGCTCGTGCCTTGCCTTCAGGCTAACTTCAGCACAACCGAGACGGAAACAATGAAAGAGCCAACAGCTACCGCCTGAACGGAGCCACACAAACACGACCTGCACCTCAGTCTAACCGTTCAAAGGTCAGTGAAAGTTATCCCGAAAAAACTTTCTTTTCGCTTCGGCGTCGTTAACCTACTTTGTCACGGATACCGAGAGGCCTTTAGCAACAGCAGCAGCTCCGCACTGCATTCCCCATGTGTGACGTAGTTGCGGGGCGCGTGCGCGTCCGCGTGCACACGGAGGAAAAACATCTCTTCTTGTAAATTAAACCAAATAAAAATAGAAAACTCGTCCAGTAAATATCTTAAATGTTACTTTATTACACATCATAGGAAAATTCTATATGCACATAACTATGGAAATCTAATACTTCGGAGCGAAAAAAAAATCGTCATTCCATATACAGAGTAAAGGGGGTTAGAACCTCCCTGTCCCATAATTACCCTTTTGACCATTATAGACGTAGCCAGTTTTAATTTCAGGTTTTTTCTTGGATGATAACGTTCTGAAGTATGTCTCAAGCAAGCATAAATTATGGCAACTGGACTAACCTCGTGTGAGTCGAAAACGTTTCACCTCTCATCCAAGAGGCTTCTTCAGTTCTGAAGTATGATGACATACCATTTTAACAGCACAAATTAGACTTCTGTAGGGTCTTATTATAGAGATAAACTTAACCTTTATTGTTTACAGATTCACATAAAAGATCATCCATGACTTTAAACAGAAAATACCAAGTTTTTTTTTGTAATATGTGAAGGTGTAACTGTAGGACTTTCGAGGAAAGCTTAATATATTCATGTCACTAATTTGAATATCATTGAGCACAAAGTTAGAGTAAAGTTTTGTCAAAAATCATCAATTCTAAATTGATTTCACAATTACTTGACCGTTTAAAAACATATGCTATCGTTCAAAAGTTTGGGGTCACTTAGAAATGTCCTTATTTTTGAAAGAAAAGCATTTTTTTCAATGCAAATAATATTCAATGAATCAAAGTAAGAGCAACATCAAAAATTAAAATGACAGTTAATCGTATGCATAGGTATCAAGTTTGTATTGATCCAAATGACTCATGTGGTGAGGTTCCTCAGAAAGGAGTGTATCTTCCCTGCATGGGCGAAGATACACCTTTGTAAGATTTTACATTCAGTTTTATATTAATGTATTTATAGGTTACTTCATTTCTCTCTGAATTTGTTCAGTTAACCATCCCTATTATGTACATATTATCATGATATTCAAAGTATATGTATTTTAAAAGAACAATGTTGGCATCTTATGCTGGTTCATCCTACAGTAAAATGCTACAATAGGTATCCAACTCCAGAGCAATAATTAACTCCAGTTTAAAATAAAGAGAAAAACTATGATAAATAAATATTTTTTTAAAAACACGACACTCATTAAAAAAAGCCAGTTAATTTTTATTTTAACTTTAAAATAATGTTAACAAGGAGTCTTGACGTTTGTTTAAATCTGTATTGTTCAGAGGGCACCTGTGTGATAGTGAATAGCTATTTAGACAAATGATAAGTAGAACTTTAATTATCCTATACCCTAAAATAAGATAAAAATATTTAAAGAAATCATTGAAAGACAACTGATGTTTATCTCAGAGCATGAAGATTACTGAAATTATAATTGTTTGTTAATATCTGCTAACTGTGATCAAGATTTGATTAATCTTTATTATATTACCATTAGGGTTCTTTTATTCTGGGTTTGAATTGTAAATTGTCATAGCTTTCAATTGAGCTTACATCGCTTGTTAATTTATGTGTTTTCCATAAAAAACCCAGTTGTTTTCCATTCCACATGCAGCGGTTAATATGGAGGTCAAATGCTTGCTTCATTATTTTACAGTTCATTAGATGTGGG
Source organism: Amphiprion ocellaris (assembly GCF_022539595.1). Taxonomy (NCBI): domain Eukaryota; kingdom Metazoa; phylum Chordata; class Actinopteri; family Pomacentridae; genus Amphiprion; species Amphiprion ocellaris. The sequence continues at coordinate 17,490,101 of NC_072788.1, forward strand.
TCAACTGTCCCTCTCCCATTTCCCTCCCACCCTGTTTTTTCTTCCCCTTCCTCCCACTTCTCCCAGTACAATGTTGGAGGCCCACTTCATTCCCCAAGGCACTTCTTCAAAGGAAGAGTTTCATAAGCTTGTCATTTATTTTTTTATTTCCCGGTCTATCTCAGCCAATAAGTGGACAAACAACCAGAGCTGCTTTCTGGGATCTCCCCACTTCCTCCTTACACTCCTCCTCCCAGTAGCTCTGTGCTGTTTGCCCTTATATGTCCAGAGAGCTCTGCAATCGCAGGAAGAGGTAGTTTAAGCAGATCTGTGTGATTGTTGCAGGGGCCATCAACACATTGGCACCAACTCGAGGGTTTGAAGTCAAAGCATGGCTTCAATCCATGCAAAATCAGATAAGCAATATAATTTTATTCAGGCGATAAAGAAACCACAAAACAAGGTGGAGCCCTTCATCTGAGAATGCAGAGGGGTTCATCTGATGATAAATAGTAACAGCTCTGCATTTTTTCACAAACAGGGCCAGTGTGTCGCTGATGGGCATTGACAGATGGGTTAAGATGCAGGAAGTCACAGTGAGCGTTGCCCAGCCTCACCAACGGGGCAGACTCAATGGCTTCCGGCCATTGGTAAACCTGTTTAGTAATGTTCTCACTTTTCCTCAACCGCCCCCCTCATCCGTTCTTCTCACAATGCCTGGAAGTCGCCGAGACCCACATCTCCCTCTCTGTTTTCTTAATCGTTGTTTTCCTTTATGGTTTTTCCTTGCTTTTTCTTTCATAAAGCACACAATTGATCCGACCTCTATCCAAACAAATAGAAGCACAAGGACACGCACAAGCACTCCACATCCCAGGCAAACATTTTGACTTCCGATTCGCATTTTCAAAGGATTTATATCCAAACATGGGTGTTAGATTTTTAAAACGTGTTTGATTCAAAATGGAGTTTGCCTTTTCAAAAAGACTTACTACTCAAGATGCAGCTCAAAATTACCTGGAAGCAATTATACCTGCTAAAATAAGTTGTTGTGCAACCGACTCATGAGTATTGATGTGTCTGTCTGTGCCTACTGTTTCCAGCAATCCCTTAATGCATATAAAGCAAAACAATTTAGTGCACACACTGTTATATATTAGAGAAAAATGTTGAAATTGTAGGTAAAAAATTAAGCAATTCCACAATTTTTCTTTTGCATTTTAGACAAGAAAAGCACTGAGAGAGTGCAGTACTCCGCCAAGGCTGCTCAGTTGTTACATCATTTCCGACGGATGAAATCTTTTTTAAAAATTTGTGGTCTGCAGCGGTCGATGTGTAGTAGGATCACAATCATGTGATCGTCAGCAGGCAGCTGATGTAGTGTTCACTTGTTGTGTACCCACAAACAAAATGGCGCTGAGCACAGGCGTGTGTTATGCATGTGTAGATTATGTACGAATACCGAATCGCGTGACCTAAATATGTAGCAGGCAGCAGGAATTAATGGGACTTGGAAACACCCCCACAATTTAATCAGTTGTTCCTTGTATCATTTCTGATGGATAAGTCTGCAGCAGTGGACTTGTAGTAGAATCGCAATCATGTAATTATCAGTAGGCAGTTGACGTAGTGTTCACTTGTTGTCATAGTTACAGTGACGTGCCGCTATCCCACAATGATACAGAAATCTTTAACAAATCTGTGGATCCAGACTATAAGCCGCATCACTGCCAAAATCTAATCACTTGGTCCTTGTGTCATTTCTGACCTTCCCTGAAAATTTCATCCAAATCTGTTAGTCCATTTTTGAGTAATGTTGCTAACAGATGGACAGACAGACAGATAAACCAACACCGATCGTCACATAACTTTGCCGCATTCCTTGGCAGTGTAATGAATTCCATCCAATCATGTCACTGAAAATAAAAATCGTCTTCTCTTTATCAATCAAACTACCCCTAGCATCTTGCGTCTTGCAAACCCAGCTTTTTGTGCAAGCATCACTCATCTTCCCCGAGTAAACCTTGAAGATTTCTCTTCTTTCTTCAAGGTCTCCTTCTGTGAAATACTTTCATGTGGAGGAAACACAGTTCACAGTTCACTTTTTGCAGTGCCTCAATTAACTGTCCTGTGTCTAATTGTCTGCAAAGCCAAGGCTGCACTGAGGATGAGGTCACTTTCCGCTTATTTTTCAGTTCTTCATGACCTCTGAGCCCTCGTCCCCTCACTCCGTTACCCCCCAATTGGCCGTCTCTCCTCCCTTGTCTCCTGCTTGCTTTATTATTGACGGATGTCCTGCGCAGGCGTTTTCATTCATGTCTCTGAGCAGCTTAGCAGGATGCATTCGTGTGTGTGGATGGAAGTTCCTGCACATCTGTCGACTGCATTTCTCTCAGTCAGGGCGGGGTAAAGGTTGTTTTTCAGCACCAGGGATAGGTGTCTTCTATCTAGAATGATCAATTTTTTCTTGCTTCCTTCCTCTTGGTCCTCATAACACGTCGCTTCTGCTCAGAAGGTTCCGGACAATGCTGTGGAGCACTTGTCAATAATGCCCCTCAGACTGAATTAGTCAATTTAGCAATGACAGTTTCCCTTTGAATGCCATGGCTTATTGTATGCAAGTAATATCAGGGGAGATTCTGAGAAATTGTACAGCGAAATACAGGTGAAATTTGTATGAAAACTCACATAATTAAATGTAATTGATGAGGGCATGGCTTGTTTATCCAAATACAAGTTAGTGTTCCAACTTCCTTTCAAACCGTTTCCTCTGTCCTGGTGAAGGAAAGCGTTGGTGGGGGATGTTCTGTGGCTTAGCCCTGGACAGCTAGACACGTACCGCATCTCCCCAAGGGTCCACATATATATTTTTTTAACGTGGCACAAAAACACACTTTGCTTTCCTGCCATTAGTTTGCTTGGAGCTATGGGGGTTTAGAAAAACTAATAGCCCACTAAAAATACTTAGAGCCCGGAGCCTAGGCCAGGGCTTTTCCTGCGTTGCTTCCAGTGTACGCGTGGGCCATTGAGGAAAGAGGAAACGAGCAGCTCTGGTTGTAAGGGGGCTTCCTGCGCAACATTATAAAGCGCTCCCTCCCTGCAGCCTCCCTCACAGTGCTGCCCAGAGCCAGTGGAGGCTGTGGGTGATCCCTACTCCACGTCTCTGACCGTAGACCGAACGCTGAGCCCAGTGGGTTGACGTCAGTGCAGCACACGTTAGTTCTCGTCCCTGCTGGTCGGGGTGAGTTTTAACTTTTCACTACATTTAAATATTTTGTCTAATGTGTCTAATCCTTGTTAGCTAGGATTGACTTTTTGTTTTTATGTGGAGATGTTCAAAATCCTATCCTTCTTTTGTTAATCTTCTAATGTAACGTTGACGGTATATTTCTGAAGAGAGTAATGATAAATTGTTTGATTTTGTTTGATAAAAATGCAAGGTCAGTGTCAATATGTGGTAAATGTGAGATTTATTATACTCTTCTTTAAAATTTTGTTTCAAGTGCATTCACTTTTGAAAACTGTCTAGCACTATACAACTGAAAAATATATACAGGATCATGTGGTTATTTCTTATTTTCTACACGCAGGTACGAGTAGGGAGCTGGTCTCACCTAACAGATGTGTCTGGGACACTCCAATATATTTATTCTATCAGTTACATACAGGTAAGTTACTGTTATGAATCATTCTAAATCATGCAAATAATCAAAATTTCAGCTCACATGTTGTGAATATAAAATACAGTACCGTACAAAAGTTTGGGATCACTTAGAAATGTCCCTTTGAAAAAAAAAAATGAAAACTTTTCTTTCAATGAAGATAACATTAAATGAATTAGAAATACAGTCTAGACATTGTTAATGTGGTAAATGACTATTCTAGCTGGAAACAGCTGATTTTTAATGGAATATCTCCATAGAGGTACAGAGGAACATTTCCAGCAACCATCACTCCTGTGTTCTAATGCTACATTGTGTTAGTTAATGGTGTTGAAAGGCTAATTGATGATTAGAAAACCCTTGTACAGTTATGTTAGCACATGAATAAAAGAGTGAGTTTTCATGGAAAACATGAAATTGTCTGGATGACCCCAAACTTTTGAACGGCAGTGTATGTCCACTGCTTCATATGTCATTTTCCTTATTTATAATATCTTTTCTACAGATCCAAATGATGGAAGTGTTGGAAGGGCACAGAGTGGACAGAGGGCAGGCGATGAGGGCCCCAGCTGATGGATACGTGAAGGAGTTCACACGCCACTCCAACGATGTGCTGCTGAACCTGAATGAACTCCGGCATCGAAGCATCCTGACCGACACCACCCTGGTTATCGGCAACGTGCATCTGCAGGCGCACTGTGCCGTGCTCGTGGCCTGCAGGTTGGTGCAGGGATCAAAGCAACACACAATACAGTTTCTCTGTCTTCTACGGCAAGCGGGAGCGAGACTGTTTTTTAAGGGAGAACTTGAATGAAGTGAAGTGTACATATAGTTGTTTTTTTCCTTCTAGTTTTATCTGTCCCCAGTTACCTAAGCTGCCTGATACTGCTCACCTACATATTATTATCTTACATATTTCTGTCCTCCTCTCTTCCCTCAGTGGGTTCTTCTACTCGCTCTACTCCCACCGTGTGATGCTTCAGGGGCGTGGTGGCTGCAGGGAGCAGCTCATGACCGTGTCTCTCCCCAGTACCTTGGATCCATCCAGTGTCTCCCTGCTGCTTGACTTCATGTACACCTCCCGCCTCCCTCTGACACCGAGCATTGTCTCCGGAGTGCTGGCTGTTGCCACCTACTTGCAGATGGACCACGTGGCCGATACCTGCCGGGATTTCATGTGGCTGCACAGGTGAGGGCCTGGAAGGAACATCTGTTGTCTGATCACGTCTTGTGGATGAAAAATGTAGGAAATGATGTGATGCACAAAGCTTGTACATGAACTCAAAATCCATTTTTCTTTCGTTTTCAGCACGAATAATGTGAGTGCTAGACACCCTCAATTGGAGCTGGACTCCAGGGTGTCTGTAGCTTCTGTAGCCCCCAAAGAAGGGGACCTATATAATCCAGGACCCCAAAGATCACTCCCAACAGCTGGGACGACCAGGTAAGAGAATTAAATTTGTCACTAAAATTATTAAGTTGCCAAAACTGCTCTATTTGTGCGACTCTGATTTGTAACATGTTTATTGCTTTGACTTTTTGTTTATACATTGTAAGAAGTGCTGCTGCTGTAGTTTATGCGTCTTTGTCTGTTGACAGGTTTAGCTCATTACAGCACTTCCTTTGTTTTTCCTGCAGGATCCCTGCGATGGCTGGGGACTCTTTCAAGCCAGGGGCTTTCCTGACCTGCCAGCCCAGGTCAAAAGAGCTAAAAGGAGAGCCTGAGTCACCCACCATGGGCACTTCATCTCCAAACAGCCCCGCCCGCTCGAGCTGCCAACCGAACTCTCCCGCTGAGTCCAACACTTGCAACAAAAACCTTGTGGTACGGCTCAAGAAAATGAAAATATGCTTGATTTTTATGACGGTTTGAATTTGCAGTTAAATTAAAGGTAAAGTTGTGTTTTCTTCATTTGTCCAGAATGATACCAAAACCACACCAGACCCAAAGGCCTGCAACTGGAAGAAATACAAGTACATTGTTCTCAATCCTCTCTGTGCTGCCACTACGGTGAAAGTAGAGGAAGGGGAGGAACCCCAAAGTCAAGCATCACCCACTGCAGACAGCATGAGCTCAGTACCAAAAGCACCAACAGAGGCGTGGTCTGGAGAAGTGCCTGGTCAGATTGATAGGTAAACTGGAACAATGAGAATAATGAGATCACAGAGACTAAAACCCAAAATTTATAGATGTGTGTGAAAGTTTTTGAACCTCTTTTCTTCAGACAGGGGCAGGCCTCCTGCTACGAGGGTTCTGGCCGAGCCCCTCCCCTCGGGCCACCTCCCTCTGTGGACCACCAAACAGTGCCTCCCTCCTACAAGGAAGGGCCAGGTAGGCAAAAGCCAAAACCCCTATTACATAGCAAAAACAGCGCACAAATCTATCAAAAACAGTGCATTGGTGTGTATAACTAAAATTGCACCCTTTTGGTCCAGAAGCTGCTAACCACAACCAACATCCAATCAAGCGTGAGAACTACTATGTGCCCTACTGTTATTCTGGAAACCTGCAAGGAACCAAGTCTGTCTGCTCAGGTGAAGCCATAAAAAAAACCTCTGTTCAATTCACTTTCTTTGTTTCAGATGTTCAGAACAAATATGTACAACCAGTGGCCTTTTTACCCCAGCAGGTGACAAACCGTACCGCTGTAACGTGTGTGGAGCTCAGTTCAACCGACCGGCCAACCTGAAGACTCACTCCCGCATTCACTCTGGAGAGAAACCTTACCGCTGTGACACCTGTGGCGCGCGATTTGTTCAGGTGAGGGCTGTAAGGGTGTGCATGACTACAAAAGTGGATGTTAGTGCTAAGCTACATAGTTTTATGTAATTGGTAACACACAGCAAACTAAGTGATTAGTGCTGACTGACACTGGATGTAACTAATCCAAAATGTTGCTGTTCATTTTGGTGCGTCTCATAGCCAATAATTACCTTAAAATTAAAAAGTGATTCTGTCTGTATCATATGGAAAAGTGAAATTTCATGCCAAAAAATATGTTTGCAAGCATGTGTGGATGTTTCAAAGGAAGCTTGAATTTGGAATTAGTCCACTAGAGTTAAAATAGGACACTCCAGGAAATTTTGAGGGTCAATTATTTACCAGTTTGCGTTTTTTTTCTGTGTCAGTTTCTGGCAGAAATGTCTGTATTGGTAACACAAAATTCTGGTACCAGTAAGGCTCCCAGGAATTCTGTGTTGCTTTCACATTTCTATTTTCCTTTAACTTTTTATCATTTAACATTTTTTGTCTGAATCAACACACATACACTAATGTTCCAAAGTTTGGGGTCACGCAGACAATTTCATGTTTTCCATGAAAACTCACTCTTTTATTCATGTGCTAACATAACTGCACAAGGGTTTTCAATTCATCAGTTAGCCTTTCAACACCATTAGCTAACACAATGTAGCATTAGAACACAGGAGTGATGGTTGCTGGAAATGTTCCTCTGTACTCCTATGTAGATATTACATTAAAAATCAGCTGTTTACAGTTAGAATAGTCATTTACCACATTAACAATGTCTAGACTGTATTTCTGATTCATTTAATGGTATCTTCATTGAAAAAATAAAGATTTTATCTTAAAAAAAAGAACATTTCTGACCCAAAACTTTTGAACAGCAGTGTAAAATACAAGTGATCTGCTTCTTCTCATATTTTGCTCATAACTTGTTCAATGTTTCATTAGCATTAGTTCTGGCGGATGATAACAGTTTTGAAACTGTGGAGTGAACGTGTCAACAGCTAAAACTCCTGTATCTGCTTGCTTCTTGCCTTATCTAGTTTTAGGTGCTTTCTGTTACACCCTTCAACCTGTTCGTGTGCTTTGTCCCGGTGTTAGGTTGCCCACCTGAGGGCCCACGTTTTGATCCATACAGGGGAAAAGCCTTACCCCTGCCACACCTGTGGAACCCGGTTCCGCCACCTGCAGACCCTGAAGAGCCATTTGCGCATCCACACCGGAGAGAAGCCTTACACTGTAAGTCAGACGCTGTGTGTTTGAGCACAGCCGCAAAGAACACCACAGACCACCCTTTTCGTTGTCGTGTTGCCTGACATGACGTCTAATCCGACTGCTTGTTTTGCAGTGTGAGAAGTGCGACCTGCATTTCCGACACAAGAGCCAGCTGCGTCTGCACCTGCGCCAGAAACACGGAGCTGTCACCAACACCAAAATCTGCTACAAGGTGCTGACTGAGCCCTACCAGCCTATCCTGCAGGCCTGCTGAAGAACAAGAGCTTTGAACAGTAATCACACCTGGCCCACTGCTCAGTGTGTTGTCTGAATATTACCTAAATCTGTCAGAAAATGTGAATTTTTGTGAATTAATTAATTTGCAATACAGTTCTGCTTGTGTGAGGTGAAGCAGTTTTAAATTATTAGCACTTGGTTTGTAAATGAGGGTGGTAATTTATGACTTTTGAACACACTGATTAGAGGGACAGAATTTTATATTACACCAAAAGTTAAAAAGGATTACATTTGGAGAAAGAAAGACGTTTTCATGTAATTCTTCGTGTATTGTTGGATGAGATTTGGAGCTTGGTGCTAAGATACCAAAAGACTGCATTATTCGAATGAATTTTATAGGTCAATTAGAAATCTTCTGTGGATTTTCAGAGATGGAGATAAAAGTTGATTAAAGAACGTATTTTTGAAGGTTTGTGAAGGGACATAAAGAAAGCGACAGGACATGGAAAAATAAGGTTAAATATCTTTGTGTACACTAAATGTTGAGGTAATGTGAGCGTGTGAACAGTCGGAAAGAAAGAAAAGGCAAGTTTTATGAAGGAGAGGTGGTAAAGTTTGAGGTGAATAAAATGAAAATGGATTTTAACTCTGGCAAAGCACTTCATTAGTGTTAAGTTTTGGGAATTTTCTTCTTAAATGTGTATTTAACTCAGTATTTTCTTAACTTTATGGCCCGGTGCCTGTGTGTTGTTTTAAAGAAACAAGTATGCAGTAATATCTGCTTTAACAGTCCAAGCAGGAAAAGGACTTAGATGTCTTGTACTAAATATAAAGTGTAGAAGTCGAATAGTGTTTATAACAAAGACATTTAAAGAAGACAACTGAAATCAATTGAAAGGGTGATATTAAATTTGTATGTGTATGAGTTAATTTGCTGGACAAAGATGGTTTTGTACAATTTAAATTAAATCATTTTTAAATCAATTTCGTCTTTGGTGTTTTGTTTACTTATTACTTTATGTAATAATATAACACATACTACTGTTCAAAAGTTTGGGGTCGCTTAGAAATGTCCTTGTTTTCGAAATAAAAGCAGTTTTTTCAATGAAGATGCCATTAAATGAATCAGAAATACAGTCTAGGCATTGCTAATAAATGACTATTCTAGCTGGAAACGGCTGATTTTTAATGGAATATCTCCATAGGGCTACAGAGGAACATTTCCAGCAACCATCACTCCTGTGTTCTAATGCTACATTGTGTTAGCTAATGGTGTTGAAAGGCTAACTGATGATTAGAAAACCCTTGTGGCATTATGTTAGCACATGAATAAAAGTGTGAGTTTTCATGGAAAACATGAAATTGTCTGTGTGACCCCAAACCTTTGAACGGCAATGTATGTATTGCTATATAAGATGGAAAACAAGTGAATATAAAACAAAAAAAAAACAAGCTGGAAAAGTTGAAAAGTTGTCAATACCCCTTTTAGCCTTTCTCCTCTCAGGACTTCCTTTCTCTCATTAGCAAACTCTTTCTGCCCATGAATCACATCTTCTGTTAAGTCACATCTGTGCTGTCCTTCTCTGGATTCTGTGTTTTTTTTTCTTGGTACGGGTGTGAAAACAATAAAGCCGTTGGCACCTGTTTCCTCCAGGGTCATAATCTTCCACGCTCACACGACTAGCCGACAACACGTGTGCGAGCTTGCTGGTGCTTCCTGAAGGTGAGGGGGTGACTGTGGAGGGGCCGCCGACTCCTGCTGAACTCTCCCACCTTTTGAAATCCCCGCTTCCTGCTTCTTGATGAGTTGTGGCTAGCTGAGCTTATTGTCCGAGCTCTGCAGACAAACATTGGAAGTTTGATGGGACTTTCCAACCTTCAACCCCCCCTCCTCAAATTAAGAAACAATTTAACACCGATGAGATGTTGTTTTTTCCCCTTCATCAATTCGTGGCCAATCATGCTTTGCCAGGAGTCTCCCCAAATATTACTTGAAAAATTCACACAGAGTTGGTTAGAAAAAAGGACTTCTGTGTATAATACATTCCAGGAAGTGAATATGAAATTAAAAAAAACTTTGTACTGTACTTTGTTTCAAGTAAGTATTACTGGAAACCTTGTGATGGTTTTATTAAAAATTCAAAACAAATGAGTGACCATGATTAATACAATGAAAATTTCCCATCTTAGGAAAGCCAAATGAACAAAAATCCTCCCACTTATCATACAGATGAACACTTTCATTTGCTTGTGTGTCTGTTAAGGGAAAACTCACAGAGAATGATGTAATAGATATGACAGCAGTGGTGGACAAAGTATTCAGATCCTGTACTTGAGTAAAGCAATTTAAAAATACTTCATTACAAACAAGAAAAGCACTCAGAGAGTGCAGTACTCCACCAAGGCTGTTCAGTCATATCATTTCTGATGGATGAAATCCTTAAAAAATTTGTGGTCCACAGCGGTGGATTTGTAGTAGGATCGCAATCATGTGATCGTCAGCAGGCAGCTGACGTAGTGTTCATTTGTTGTCATAGTTACAGTGACGCCATGATGCTGTCTGGCAATGATACAGGAATCTTTAACAAATCTGTGGATCCAGACTATAAGCCGCATCACTGCCAAAATCTAATCACTTGGACCTTGTGTCATTTCTGACCTTTCCTGAAAATTTCATCCAAATCTGTTAGTCCATTTTTGAGTAATGTTGCTAACAGACAGACAAACAGACAGACCAACTCCGATGGACACATAACTCCGACACGTTCCTTGGCGGAGTTATGAAGTTTCTGCATGAAAAATCCTACTTAAGTAAAAGTATGTTAGTAGAAGCGACAAAATGTAGTTAAAGTAAAAAAGCATTGATTTGTTTCCTCTGACTGGTTGATTAGTTTGACCAGTGTTTAACCAGCCTGTTGCTGTTGTAGCTGCTGCAAGTAGAGCTAGTTTGAACTTTATATATGATCTTATATGTAAGTGCAGCAGACATATCAGAGAAGTTTGGAGGGAAAAATCCCTATTTAGTGGAGCTGCTGACAACTCAACATCAGGAACATGACCTCACACTGCTTTTTGTATGCTGTCAGTGACCAAAAGATGGCTGGAAATCATCGGTTTAATCTTGAACAATGGGTTGTATTGTAAAAACTTGATTTATTATTTGTTGTAGAGCTATTCAATAACTAAAGATGTCAGATGTAGTGGAACGGAAAGAACAATATTTCCTTCAGAAGTTTAGCAGAATGGAAAAAGTAGCATAAAATGAAAAGTACACGTAATGCAAGAGTCAACACCCAACTTTGTTGGTCACTGGCCTGGCAATTTACTAAAGATACATCCATCCATTATCTCTACACAGCTTAATCCTCATTAGGGTTATGGGGGTGCTGGAGTCTATCTCAGCTGACTAAGGGTGAAGGCAGGGACACCCTGGACAGGTCACCAGTCTGTCACAGAGCTACATATAGAGACAAACAATCACAATCACATTCACACCTACGGACAATTTAGAGTTACCAATTAACCTCAGCATGTTTTTGGACTGTGGAAAGAAGCCGGAGAACCTGGTGAAAACCCACGCATCCACAGGGAGAACACGCAAACTCCATGCAGAAAGATTCCAGGAAGGTCAGGACACGAACCATTGATCTTCTAGCTGCAAGAAGACAATGCTAACCATCAAACCACTGTGCAGCCTACTAAAGATACAATGATAATTAATTAATTGGTTTGTGTAATGAGTCAAACTGCTCTGATTGCAGTTTCTAAAATTTTAACATTTCCACTATAACAATAAACAGAATATCTTTGGTTTGTGAACAAAACAAGACATTTGGGGATGTCATCTTGGGACTTTGGATGATACTGATGGATGTTTTTTCACCATTTTCCCACATTTATCGATATAAGCATTAGTTGCAGCTCTACCATATATACGAAATCAAATCCACAAATACACACATAAACATACATGTTTGTGTGAATAACCAGACCAATCCACTAGCAAATCTACATGAAACTGGTAAAGAACAAAGTAAATGGGTCATGGCAACGTGACATAGGAACAGCATGAACAACACCAGAACACTGAACTAGCTACATGGGATTCAAAGATGTGTGACAAAGCAAAACCTTCTATTAAAAAAAAGCCTATAGTTTAGGAACATTATTGAGTCATTACACTGAACAACATGGATTCTTAATGTCATATTTTGATTGATCCATAAAATCATCCTCACAAGACAAGACCAATAAAGTAAAAGTTTGGACTCTGGATGTTCAGGGTCTCACTGTCAGAGTTGCTTAGTAGGAACAGAAAAAACAAAGAAGTCATTTTTAAACCTTGTTGTTGCCTCCCCCTAGTGTTTGTTTCCTGAACACCCATATGACATTTTTCTATCACACCACACTAGGAATATTTTTCACTTTGTTTAGCTGCATTTTAAAGTTGTTCTGCCTCACTTTCACTTTCTCTTTCATTCACCTCGACCTTCAACTTCTATGCATTTTTCTTAGCGTTGTCTTCCATATTACACCAGATCATTTACTGGGCTGATAACGCTCAGAGCAAGTGCCTCTTTGTCACTTTATTCGCTACGTGCTGAGGTCACAAGTTTACAGGTTAAAATAACACTATGGAGTGTTTTCATGAATTGCATTGTTAAAGTTAGGTTTAACAACACGGAGACCTTCTAGTCTCTAGTACTGAATTTTTGCCATTGATTTAACATACTCGTTTTTGGTTAATGTTTAACTGCCTTAAGCTGTGAATCATTTCTCTTCTTGTTTCTGCAGGACAAGCTAATCGAGTCATGGGCTTTCTAAAATCAGCAGCAAATGGTCTAAAGATAGCATTATCTCTGTTCACGTACACTACAGTTCAAAAGTTTGGGGCCATTTAGAAATATGTCCTTATTTTTGAAAGAAAAGCTATTTTTTTCAATGAAGATAACATGAAGTGAATCAGAAATACAGTCTTGACATTGTTAATGTGGTAAATGACTATTCTAGCTGGAAATGGCTGATTTTTAATGGAATATCTACATAGGGATACAGAGGAACATTTCCCATCACCTCTGTGTTCTAATGCTACATTGTGTTAGCTAATGGTGTTGAAAGGTTAATTGATGGTTAGAAAACCCTTGTGCAATTATGTTAGCACATGAATGAAAGAGTGAGTTTTCATGGAAAACATGGAATTGTCTTGGTGACCCCAAACTTTTGAACGGCAGTGTAACATTTGAAGTCAAAAAAGTGCTTGATGACAATTGTGAAATTTATTTCTTGTTTATTTTCATGGGTGTAACTTAATTGTCAATATCATGGTAAGAAGCTATTCGGTGAGCCAAACCTCCAGCAAGGCTCAGCCTCAGGAGCCAGGATGTTATGATCCTGCTCCAGCCCCTGTCCTTCTTCCCCCTTCTTCCTCTTTTTCCTCCTTTCTCCCTTGGGTCCTGATCTGTTTCTACTTTGACCTGTCTCTCTTTGGCTGCCTCTGTCTGTCTGTCTGTCACCTCTCCCTCATGTCTCTCTCTCTCTCCCTGTCTCTCATCCTCCTGCTCTTCCTGTTTCACCTGCCTGCATTCTGCTACCTGCTGATTGCTGCAATGTGTGTCAGCTGCAGTAATCAGTTCACTCAGGACACCTGTTCACAATCACCTCTTGCAGTATAAAGCTCAGCTCATTCAGTTACACCTCCCTGGATCATAAAGACTCACTCCCTGTCATGGACTCACTGCTCTCCCACTCTTGTACTCAGTTTTCCCCCCCTGGATTTTCCCCACCTGGACCCTGTTCTTCTCAGGATTTCCACCTGCCCTGTTTCTAGTCTCCAGCCTGCCATAGCCCCACCTGGACTCTTGTCACCCTCATTCCAGGATAACTGCCGATCCCCCTCTGTCTTCAGCCCTCTGTCTGTCCGTCTTGTTTCCCCGCCAACTTCCAGATTCCCCGTGTCTGCCTACTTTGCCCCATTAGTCCTGTCCCACACTGGTTTTGTAAGTACTTTGTTTGTTGCATAGTTTAGTTTATCCCAGCTTGGTTTTTGTAGTTTAGCAGTGTTTTTTTTTTATAGTTTTTGTAATGTAGTTTATTTTAGAATTAGATTTGGTTTAGTTTCTCCTAGTTGTTTTCCCTTTCCTGTATTGTTTTAGTTTTTTGTTTGGGCTAAATAAAGACCCGTTTCTGTTGCCACCTGTCTGCCATATCTGTGCCTGCACCTGGGTTCTCAAACCAACCCTGTAACGCAGGAGATTCAGAGTGGTGCTGCTGGAGCTGGAAAAGGAGAATAAAAGATTACCAGGAAAACCGAGACCTGTTAGTTGAGTTCCTACTTTCTGCCACACCCTAGTGGTGGCAAACTGTGCCAGCACCCAACTGCCACATCTCAAAGAAAGGAGCTACACTGACAAGAAGTCATAACTGAACTTAACATGAAAAGCTTGACTTTTACAGTTTTTCTCAGTCGCTTTGGTACATTTCTCGAATCATCCTCAACATCTTCAAAACAGTCAGTGCATTTCTCAGAACAATTCGTACAAATAGCAAAACACCATGGATTACCTGCAAAAGCCAGTCTCTTGCTCAAAATCCTTAGTACATCTCTCAAAAGTAAATATGTGTCAATGAACAGGTCGGTGCCATCAGAATGACAAGTCATTGTGTATGGACAAGAGACAGTCAAATTGCTGAGTCATGTCATTATAACAGTGTGTTCTGGAGGGGTTTTCTGATGTAAACTATGACTGAAGTTTTGATGACATTTTTTTTGTAAATTGTAAGTTACACCTTAGTGTATGTGGGAGATTGACTGGACAAGATTCACATTTAGGCTTTTACTGTTTGTATTGTAATCTGTTGACAGACCACGTGACTGCAAAACAGAAAGGGAAACAGCACTGCCTAGCACAAAGAAATAAACAAAAGTAGAACTGTGAACATAGGACAATCTCCTTAGGGAAAACTGTACATGCAGTGCTGTAGGAATTACAATGCAGTCTTCCTACACCTCCTGATGTTCGTGTTTGTTGGGCCACAAATTCTCATCCACATCATGAATATCTTCTCTTGCGTCTTTGAGTGATTTCAGAAAATCCCAACCCTTCACACATTTCCCTTTGTTAGAGGAAGTCAAGATTCACCTGGAAGCAATTTACCAGTTTAGGACAGATTTAGGGGGAAAAAAAGTGTAATGGAAATGCATAGAAACATCCTTGACATATTATGAAAACTTGTTCAACCATTTTGCATGTAAAGACTTATGCGATGAACTAATGCCTAAATGTTGTGGAGGTGAGACTATTCAACAGAGACCCATGATAATACATTACACTGTGAGCCTGGATGAAATGTATTAAACCTTGGAAAAAAAAAAACTTGAACTAAATGTTTGAAGAGCCAGTAGCGTCTGCAGCAGAGGAGGCTGCTTGTTCCAGTAGGACCACATTTCTAGGACCTTTGTTCTTCATGACAATGCTACCTACTGAACTGAATAGCTGATTGAGTAGCATGTGTTGGTTCAAACTTGTCTCACAGCTGCCAGACATTGAATCAACTGAAAAATGGGATTTCTTAAGAATGAAATTGAAATAACTAGAATACAACAACTTCTCTTTTTATGGTTGTGTTGTCATTAAAAGTAAACGGATTAAACAAATTACAAAAAAAGGAAACGACCAAATATGCACTATACTGGAAATAATAACATACAGATGAAGGGTGGGGTCCAGAAGTCAAAAAGTGTCTGTTCAGGAAATTTTCAGAGTTGAACAAATACCTGCAAACAGAACATCCTTCCTGAGTTTTATTGGACACACTTGTGAAAGTGGACCCAGTCAGTCACTGAGCAGCGTCTGTGGCTGAATGCCTCAGCTCATTCAACAAACATCCTCACACATTTCTGATGGAAGTAATTACATTATCCTCACCTCGTTCTTTATTCTCCAGAGAACGCTAGCTTTATGTACTTAATACTTTTCACTGGGGCATGTCTGTACCGATCTATGTACGGTCAGGAGGTCAGGTTTCTGATGTTTGTCATCCAGTAAACAATCGATGTCACCTACTGCTGACATGAACTCTTATGATAGCGTGGGTTTTTACTGGTTATGCACATACAATTTATGCCTTTGTGCAGTTTCCTTTCTTCGGATTATCAGAACCAGCAAGCAGTTAATGTAGGTCAGCTGGGATAGACTCCAGCCTCCCATGATAATAATGAGGATCAAGTGGTGTATAGATGATGGATGGATGGATGTTAGGCTTGCAGCTATTGATTATTTTGACAAATAATCTGTTAATTACTTTCTTGATTAACTAATTAACTGTTGTTTGTCCAGCAAGGTGTAAGAAAATGATTAAAAATGTCTCTCAAAGCCTAAGATGATGTCATCAGGTGTTTTGTTTTGTTGACAACCCAAAGATATTCAGTTCAAATAGTTGCCAAATAATTTTATTGATAACAGCTAGTTGAATAAATTATTAATTATTGCAAGTCTGCTTGTAGTTTCTTTATTTTGCAGTAAAATACCTCAAACATGTTATAAACTGCCATGAAACCACTTAGCAAAACTTTTACTTAACTGAAGAGAAAATGGTGACATGTCATGCCAGTTTTTCATAGTGGAAGAGATGCTGGAATTGATCAAATAAAAAGAACAGCGCTACTTTAGGCTCAAGTCCATGTGTTGTTCAGACCACACAGGGGTACGTTGGTATATTTTGGTTCCTGAGTTACTACCCTGAACTTGTGACATTTTAATGTCCAGTCAGCGCCTTCCCGGTGTAGACTGCGCAGGCGCACCAGCTGTGTGGCGGCTGGGGAAGTTTTGTCCGCGGCGGTACAGTAGTACCTTATGTCAGTATGCTGTTTACCGCCGTGAGCATGAACACTGAGGATCATGTGCCGCTCCAGAGACGGCTGACAGACCGGGGGTGAGTAGTGGCGAAGCACAGTGAAGCCTTTTCTAAGGCTGTCAAGCGTTTAAAAATGCTGTAAATGCTTAATACCTTCTTTGGTCGCCCGGGTTTATGTAGCCATGAAACGGTTAATTTCGCGACGTAAACGAAACGGTGTCACAACCTCGTTAACCGCTGTAGCACAGACCTCATTAGCAACTGCTGAGAAAACAGTTATAAAATATTCTGACGTGCATATGCACGTGCCAAATATGTCTGCATATGTTGCGTGTTTTTGAACGCTCTGTGGTGTTTTTTTTTTCTGTGTGTAAAGCAGTACCGTGTGACAGCGAGTGCGCAAGCGCCGTGTGAGAGTCGTACGTCATGTGCACGTGGTTAGAGACGATTCACGTGCATTGTCCAGTCCACGTTCATCTACCTGTGAATGGCAGTAATTAACCAGGAGTCACTGACTGACTGGAGCAGACGCAGCACCAGCAGTGTCTGTAGGGGTGTGTGAACGACCCACATGTTTTTGGTTATTCAGGCCAACATACTTCCTATTAGGTGTCACAGATTGGTTTTGTTTTATTAGATTTTTTTTTCAACTTTTTTTTCCTGCAGGGGATTTTAGCCCTGGCACCATTTACTATTGAATCTGCTACCGTTTTGTTTACCAGAAACCAATAATACTTACATTGGCCAGGTAAATTTGTATATTATGCAGTATTGTAGGGCCTTGAATAAATAATAGTACTACTATAATAATATAATAATAACTAATAATACACTACCGTTCAAAGTTTGAGTTCACCCAGACAATTTCATGTTTTCCATGAAAACTCACAGTTTTATTCATGTGCTAACATAATTGCACAAGGGTTTTCTAATCCTCAATTAGCCTTTCAGCACCATTAGCTAACACAATGTAGCATTAGAACACATGAGTGGTGGTTGCTGGAAATGTTCCTCTGTACCCCTATGCAGATGAATAAAAGTGTGAGTTTTCATGAAAAACATGAAATTGTCTGGGTGACCCCAAACTTGTGAACAGATTTGTATATATGCTTATCCAGAAAGTGGCTAAATAAAAATTTTCACCTCGTATTAGTCCCACAGGTTGCTTGAACAGATGAGTTGTTTTGTGTGTCTTCAGCCATGCCAAATATGTGATTTTTGATTTTAAGCTAAATAAACAAAACCCTCTTGATTATACATAGACGTTACTATAAATGCTATAACGAAGACAGGAATAAACTTCCTGTGGCAAAAATACATATCGGAAATGTAGCTTTTAAGGTACTGACTGCCTAGAAAAATCAAACCCTTGCAAAACTTTGCAAAACAAAGCAATCGCAGCACATGATGTTAATGTTAAATTGTCTGTTGTCCTGCAGCTTTTGCTCCCCTGGAATCTGGTGCTTGTAATCCCCTTACGCCTCTGCTTCTTCAGGTGGGTTTCATCTCAGTTTTGCGACACACACTGAAGTATTGCACAAAAAGTAGTGAAACCGATAGAAAATCAAGTGCTTAAGCTAAAGTTTGAGTATTTGCTGAAGTTGTTGTTTTACCACCAGTTTTACTGATTGATTTGTGTCATGTTTTTCACTGCAAGTGAGTTTTAGAGTGTGTTGACTGCAAATTCCTTTCATTCCTTGAGCTAAGCAGTGAGTGAGCATTAGGTTAGAAATGGCTCAAGTGACTTTACTGCTCATTCTGACTTAAAATTAACTTGCTACTTATTAAAGTGAACAACACTAAATGGAAAACACTGCTTAACCCAATAGTTTGAATTACTGTCACACTTTACATATTCCTTAGCCATTCATTCCTTAAGAATTGTTTGGCTTGTGTACAATGGTATCTTTTTCAGTTTTGGTTAACCACAAATTATTGTCATGTAACCTTTTTCAGTGCTAATGAACTGATCAGTTATATGAAAGAGGAAGTATAGCAGAATAGCAGTAATACAACAACCAAAGCAGAAATATGGGATATTCCTGTCTAAGCAAAGTTTGAGTCATCAGGTCATGGTATTTCCAAGTGCTTCAGTATAAGGCAAGCCACTGTTCTCTTTTTGGTTCTTTGAGACATTTCAGCTCTCATACAAAAGGTTCAGTTCTACGTGACTGGTGGGAAGTTCCAGTTATATATTCTCACACACAAATCACATGACCCATGGCCTGTTAACAACAAGGTCCATGTAATTTTGGGGTGAAAATAAATTCCTAGGACTGCCCGCCAGTTATTTAGGATTGAGGAAGCCTTTTGAAAGAAAGGTAAAACATCTTCAATAACCAATAAGAGAAGTTGAGTTGTCTTCCTTTGAAGCGCTGTGGTGGGAAATGCCGTTGTACATTCTGGTAATAGCAGATCATACAAGGTCAGTAATTGCATCATGACTGCTGCAGCAGCTAAAAGAGAACTTTGGCACTGTGGTCCTTTGTTTCTGCCAGTAGCTGAAAATGTGGTTGTTAAACACCACTTCTATTAGAAATAAATTCTGGATGTCAAGACTGGCACTGGATTTTAAAACAAGAAAAGCAGTCAGAGAGGGCAGTTCTCCGCCAAGGCTGCTCAGTCATTTTATCATTTCTGATGGATGAAATCTTGAAAAAATTTGTGTCAGAAATCACAGCACTGTAGAATGTGCCCATTTAATATAGATGCACCCATAAACAAAATGACGTGCTGAGCACAGGCGTGTGTTACGCATGTGTACGTTACGTACGGATACCGAATCGCATGACCTAAATATGTAGTGGGTGGCGGGAATTGTTTGGACTTGCAAATACCCCCACAGTTTAAACAATTGTTCCTTGTATCATTTCCAACAGATAAGTCCCAATAAGTCCACAGCAGTGGATTTGTAGTAGAATCACAATCATGTGATCGTCAGCAGGCAGCTGACGTAGTGTTCACTTGTTGTCATAGTTACAGTGTAGCCGTGCCGCTATCTTGCAATTATACAGAAATCTTTAACGAGTCCGTGGATCCAGACTAGAAGCCACATCACTGTCAAAATCTAATCACTTGATCCTTGTGTCATTTCTGACCTTCCCTGAGAATTTTACCGAAATCCGTTCTTGAGTAATGTTGCTAACAGACAGACAGACAGACAAACGTACGCTGATCATCACATAACTCTGCCGTTCCTTGGCGGAGTAATGAACTCTTTAAAACATTACTGTCTTTTGTCCACCTTTAGGGATTTGTAAAAAACATTAACTGCGTTATGAGATCATTTTTAACAGTGATGCAGTACATTAAAACCAGCAACACTGCAATATAGAAAGCCCTGGTTAGGAAAAACATACACAGCTGCATCCGACTCTGTGAATCATTCATTAACACAAATGGGCTCAAACTCACCAAATCCTAAAGGAAATGTATGTCCATTTGTATTATATACTGTATGTGGTCACAAGAGATTAATATCTTCATGTTTTCATGTTAGAAAATGTCTTGTCACTACTTTAATCCGTCCTGTAATTTAAACGAATCTGCAGTTTTAAAAAGACAATGACTTGAAAGGTTCACTGAAAACACATAAAAAATAACTGTTAAACAATGACCAAATGCAGTGACCAACCTTCTTTTATTTTCTCTCAGTTCTGCAGACTACTGTGTATATAGTCACGCTAAAATATTAACAAATGTGAAATTGAAAGTGAACTAAGAAGGTTTTTTTTTATTATTAAACATAGAAACATGAATCACAGCTGATTGTCAGCAGTCACTGTCAGAGTTCACCTCTCACCCACATGTTGTTGTCAAATAAAGGCCAACTTGTTTAACGGCCTAGTCACACATACAAGACACAGCCAGGGAATTTATTGGCTTGTGGGAAGTTAATCATTATTGCACTGAGAGGATCAGACTTGTTCTGCACTGTTACATTTCCTGAGGCGTCTACATTCACGTCCTCGGTAGTTTCTCAATACCATTCCCTGCCCATTCTCCTTTTATGTTGACCAGCATTTTTCTTTCATTTCTGGCACACTTCTCTTTTTTTAGAAATGACCAAAGTAAAGTCCAATCCGGAGAGCCGGAGCGAGGAAGTCGAGGGCCCAGATGGAGGCTGGGGCTGGGTGCTGCTCGCTGCTTTGTTTGTCAGCACGAGCCTCGTGTTCGGCCTGATGCGGAGCTTGGGCGTCTTCTTTGTGGAGTTTGTCCAGTACTTTGAGGAAAGCAGTCAGGCTGTCTCCTGGATCTCATCCACTGGCTTAGCAGCACAGCAGTTCTTCAGTGAGTCCCTAATGCTTGAATGTGCTGGTTGGAATGGTACAGCTATTGACTGCATTTATTGTCCATTCATTTGCTACTTATCTTTACCATGAGTCTAATCATATACTAAATAAAACATAAGCAGAGTGTGAAAAATTTAGAATTTTATCACATCCCAATCTAATATCTTGAAATTCTCCAAAAATCACTGTATACAATTTAAAAAAAAAAAAAAACACCAAATCTTTACTTTTGAGGAACTGGATCCATTGCATGCCGCTTGACAAATTACCTAAATGAATGATCCACTGAGCGTTTCAGCTTTTTTTTCGTTGTTATTTGTTTTTACAATTTTACCTGCTACACCAATACTAGTGCACAAGAAGTACACAATTTATTGATAAATTCTTGCTGCTGCCACATGTTACTCCTTTCTAATTCACCAATGGAGTCCCCCATTACAAACTCAGCAACTATGCATATTTCAAACATTAATAACAATTGCAGTAAAGACCCCAAAGGTTTCAAAGATATGAAATACGTCAGACTGAATTTTTCACGAATGTGTGTAAAATTATGCAGAGGACATCCAGTAATTGTTCTTTGCATGACATAGCCATATAAAACATTTTTCCTTTGGTAATAAGCATAGAACACTGAACAGGG